>NC_000080.6:71864944-72064944 GCF_000001635.26 Mus musculus
CTAAAGCCTAAAATATCTGCTACCTAATCACTCACATAAAAAGAAACATTTTATGACTCATTTATAATCTCAGCTATTAATAGGAATTTTTTTCTGGCCCTCTAAAACATCTAATGAAACAAGGTCCAGCAACAGGGTTCAATGATTAGATATGTTCTTTCCCAAGCCTGGTAAGATGAGCTTGGTCCCTAGTACCCACATGGTATGTGGATAAAGCCAATTCCTACAGGTTGTCCTCTGACATATGTGTGTCCTAGAACATACTTTTCCTTCCAAAACAATATTCTAAAGAAACAAAATTTTGAATTGACTTTCATTTTCTTCTTTCTCTTAAACTCTGTAGAGATATAGTAATTAAAGCATGAAATTTTTTCTTGGGCCTAGTGATCTAGAGGAATTGATAGAATAAAATTACTATGAAAAAGTCTTGCATTGTAATAACATTTAAGTAAAAATATAAAAGTTAATGTTACATACTTTTTTAGAGATACATGTATAACCTTATAAAGGTGTGCATAAGAAATAGAAGTATGTAATTCCAGAATAAGATAAGTGTAGATGGAAAATAAGTAGTGTATCCTTTATCTGAAATGTTTGAGACTAAGAATATTTTAGATTTTAGATATGATATTTTGAATAATTGCATATAATATCCTAAAGCTTCTAAATTTCTTATATCTCATTTGTTTATTGATAAAATCATTTCCTGAGAAACTAGGGTCCTATTTTTAAAAGTTTTTACCTAGGCCTATGTCTTGAATATATACCCAACCAAGTTTATACTCAGCAATTTCAGAGTTTTAGTCTTCTATATCAATATCTTTGATCTGTTTGAAGTTGGTTTTTGGGCAGAGAAAGTAATGCAAATCTAATTTTATTCTTGTACCTGTAGCTATCTGGCTTTTCCAGCACCATTTGCTAAAACTGCTGTGTTTTTTTTCTTCTCCAGAGAATATATTTGACATCTTTATCAAAATCAAAGAGCGGTAGTTGCATGGACTTATTTCTGGGTCTTCAATTTTATTTCATTGATTGTGCCATGCTGTTCATACTTCTATGTCTCTATAGTGTAACTTGAAGTATGGCGTGATAATGACTGAAGTACTATTCTTTTAGCTCAGAATTGCACTGGAGAAAAGACAAACTCTTAAACAGTGTTGAGAAAGCTGGATATCAACACGTACAAGAATGAAACTTGATTATTATCACATGCCGCATTAGAAAATCAGCTCCATCTCAAATAGACCAAAGATATCAATATAAGATTAGAAACTCTGAAAATAAGATCAACATAAGTCATATCACTCATGTCAGAAATGAACGTAGGCTGACTATAGATTCTCACCATCCCATCATCACTAGATCCAATCCTTTGTCTGAAGCTCACAGCAGAACACTTGCTACAATTATTCCTACCTCCTATTTCCAGTGGATCACATAGATCTTCCCCTCCAAATTTCTTTACAACCACCTTTGCTTTATCCCAGCCTTCAACTCCACCAGGCAATCCCCAGGAACCCACAGGCTGCTTGGACCAGGGAAACTGCAGATCTTTATCTCTCTTTCCATACCTGTAAGTTCAATGACCCTGTACTAACCCTAGGTCTAAAATTCTGCTATCTCTTCTTCCCATTCTATGTCCAAAAGACTAACTAAACAGATCATAGATAGGACACTCTGCATTTCTTCCCTCTTGGAAACACCCTATCCACCCATCTCCATTCTTAAGTGTTAGCTCCCTATATCCAGAAATGCATTATACCTGCAGCCCAAGTGGCTATACTTATCAGGACCCTAGAAGAATTTCTTACTAGTTAGAACACACTTACCACAACCTCCTAAAAACCAAAGAAACAGAAATCAAGTAACAAAATATCCACCCAAAAAAGACAAGACTAGATACAAGCACATAGAATGCCAACCTCCCTAATCTCATATGCCAAGATGCCATAAAAACCAAAACCAAAAGTAAACAATAACAACCAGAACTATTTGTCTCCACTAGAGTCCAGCAATCTGACTACAGCAAGCCATGAGTATTCAACACAGCTGAAACACAAGAAAAAGATAATAAATCCACCTTTACAAATGCAATAGAAGCCCTTAAATCTCTTAAAGAAATAAATGAAAACACAGAGGAAAGAAAAGATCAAAATACTTCAAGATCAGGGAGTTACAGAAACAAAGTTCAGAGCAGAGACTGAAGGAACAACCATCCAGAGACTGCCCCATTTGGGGATCCATCCCATAAACAACCACCAAACCCACACACTATGGCAGATGCTAAAAAGAGCTTGCTGACAGGAGCATGATATAGCTGTCTCCTGAGAGGCTCTGCCTGTGCCTGGCAAATACAGAAGTGGGTGCTCACAATCATCCATTGGACAGAGCACATGGTCCCCAATAAAGGAGCTAGAGAAAGTACCCAAGGAGCTGAAGGGGTTTGCAGCCCCATAGGAGGAACATCAATATAAACTAACCAGTACCCCCAGAGCTCCTTGGGACTAAACCACCAATCAAAGAAAACACATGGTGGGAATTGTGGCTCTACCTGTATATGTAGCAGAGGATGGCCTAGTAGGTCATTAATGGGAGGAGAGGACCTAGGTCCTGTGAAGGTTCTATACCCCAGTATAGGGGAATTCCAGGGCCAGGAATGGGAGTGGATGGGTTGGGGAGCAGGGGGAGGGGGAAGGGATGGGGGATTTTCAGAGGGGAAACTGGGAAAGGGGATAACATTTGAAATGTAAATAAAGAAAGTATCTAAATAAATAAAAAAGAAATACTTCAAGACCTGAATGCAGAAATGGAATAAAAAAATGAACCGAAACTGGGGGAAATGTGGAAATGAAAAATTTAGGGACTTAAATAGGAAGCACAGAAGCAAGCTTTACCAATGTAATGTAAGAGATAGAATAGAGAATGTCAGGCGTTGAAGACCCAACAGAAGAAATGAATACATGGGTCAATAAAATTGAATCTATATAATTCCTAATGCAAAACATCCAGGAGAATTGGAACACCATAAAAAGACCACATGTAAGAATAGTAGGAATAAAGGAAGGACAAGAAACCCAGGTCAGAGGTACAGAAAATATTTTCAACAAAGTCATAGAAGAAAATTTCACTTGCCTAATGAAGAGGATGCCTATAAAAGCACAAGAAGTACAGAACATCAAGTAGACTGGACTACTAAACAAAAATATTGTTAAGTATAAAACAAAGAAAAATACTAAAAGCTGAAAGTGATAAAATTATATCTGATTACTCAAAGGAGACTCTAAAAGGCAGAGATGACCTGGGCAAATGTGTTAAGACTCTAAGATAGCTAGCAAAACTTTCAATTACAATATATTTAGAAAATAAAGCACTCCATGATAATAAAAAAAACAAATTTAGGCAATATCTATTTACAAATTCAGCCCCACAGAAGGAGCTAGAAGGTAAACTACAACCTACAGAGGTTAACTACATCCAAGAGAACACAGGGAACAAGTAATCCCAGAACTGGAAACTCCAAAGTCAAAAGAAACACACACACACACACACACACACACACAAATAAAAGAGAGACGAGACAGAGAGAGACACAAACAGACAGAGGCAGATAACAATAACAGGAATCAACAATTATTGTCATTGATATCTCTCAACATCAATAATCACAATTTCCATGTATAATGAAACAGTCTAACATAATAAACGTGAAAACTGGATCCATCTTTCTGTTGCATCTAAAAATCACATCTCAACCTTAAAGAGAGCCACCTCAGGATAAGAAGTTGGTAAGAAGATATTCCATGAAATTTTAATATCTGACAAAACAGACTTTAAACCACGGAGGGATACTACACATTCATCAAAGAAAAAAAAATCCCACCAAGAGGACATTTCAATTCTTAACATGTATGTCCCAGACACAAGGATACCAAGTTTGTCAAAGACTTACTACTAAAATTTAAACATATTGACTCTGTCACATTGGTAGTGGGTGTCTTCAATACCCTACTCTCACTAATAGACATGTAATCCAGAGAAAAACAAGAAATAATGGAACAAATTGATATTATAAATCAAATGGACCTAACATATTTATAGAACACTCTACCCAAACACAATAGAATATTCCTTCTTCTCAGTACTTTATATAATTTTGTTCAAAGTTGACCACATACTCAGAAGTTAAAAATTGAAATAATTCCCTGCATCTTATCTGAGCACCCACAGATTAAGGCTGAACATTAACAAAATGATTCCTTCCATAGTGATATTGTACTAAATTTCTGAAGTTGCAAGCAAGCCCCAGTGAAATGCTTACTATTTTATAAGAGTTGTCATGGTGATGGTTCTATTTCACAGAAATAAGACAGTATCCAAATGTATGGGCAAAAAGAAGGCAAGGTAAGGATACTAAAATAGTCAGTTGAATTTAGTACAGAATTCTATCAGACTTTCAAAGAAAAGTTAATGCCAAGTTCATAGCACTAGATTCCTACATAACTTGAAGAGACCTTTGACTAGCAACTTAACAACACATGTCAAAGCTAGAGAAGGAAAAGAACTAATAAAACTAAAGAAATAGATGGTAAGAAATAATCAAATTTGGGGCTGAAATCAATAAAATAGAAAAATCAAAAAAAATCCAGAAAACCAAGAGTTTGTTCTTTGAAAGAAATTAGGAAAACTGACAAACCCTATCCACATTCACTAAGAGAGGGACAGAGAACATCCAAGTTACCAAAATTAGAAGTGTAAAGAGGGCTGTAACAATAGACAGAAAGCCAGATAATCATAGGGATACACTTTACAAACCTGTACTCCACCAAATTGTAAAATTCTAAAAGAAATGCATAATTTTCTTGATACCACTTATCAATATTAAGTGAAAAATCATATAAACAATTTAAACAGACCTATATAACCCCAAGTGAAAAACAAGTAGTTTTAAAAGTCTTATTCAAAAAGGTCCAGGGTCAGTTGAATTTAGTAAAGAATTGTATCAGACTTTCAAAGAAGAGATAATGCCAATACTCCTCAAATTATCCAAAAATGTTAAGACAATAGGAATATTGCCCAATTCATTTTATGAGGACACAATTAACCTGATACCCAAATCATATAAAGACCCAATAAAGAAAATTACAGACAAATTTCCCCCCCAATAAAACCAAGAACATTTTCAAAAGATCACCCAACTTGATCAATAAGGTTTCATCCCAGAGATTCAGGTGTGATTCAAGATATATAAAATCAATAAATGTGACATACAATATAAACAAACTGAATGATAAAATTACATTATCATCCCTTTAGATAAATAAAACCAATACTCCTTCATGATAAAATTCCTGGAGAGATTAGGAAGTCAAATAACATTCCTTAACATAATAAAGGTAGTTTACAACAAGCCTATAGCCAGCATCAATTTAAATGGAGAGAAATTTAAATCAATTCTACTCCAATCAGGACAAAATTGTCCACTCCACATGTATTCAATAGAGAACTTGAAGTCTTAGCTAGAACAATAAGACAATGGATTAGATCAAAGGGATACAAATTAGAACTGAGGTCAAAGTATGTTTATTTGCAGATAATATGATTGTCTACACAAGTGACTACAAAAATTATACCACAGAACTCCTACAGCTGATAAACGCTTTCAGTAAAGTAGCTGGATATAAAATTAACTAGCAAAAATCACTAGCCCTTCTGTGTACAAATGACAAATGGATTGAAAAAACATCAAGGAAAACAATACTCTTTACAATAGCCTCACATAATATAAAAATATATTGCAGTATCTCTAAGCAAGCGAGTGAAAGACTTATATGATAAAAACTTCAAGGCTTTGGAGAAAGAATTTGAATCGGAATATGATAAGATCTCCCATACTCAGTCTGGAGCACTGATTGCTCTTCCAGAGGTCCTGATTTCAATTCCCAGCAAGCACATGGTGGCTCACAACCATCTGTAATGGGGGGATCTGATGCCCTCTTCTGGTGTGTCTGAAGACACTATACTCACATGCATAAAATAAATAATTCTTAAAAAAATAAAAGTTCTCTCATACTCATGGATCAGTAGGATTAATATAGTAAAAAATGGCCATCCTACCAAAACAATCTACAGATTCAATGCAATCTCTACCAAAATTTCAATACATTTTTTCATGGCTCTTGAATGAACAATGTTCAGCTTCATATGGAAACATAAAAAACAAAAGTAAAAATACAACCAAATAATCTGGAACAATGTAATAACTGCTAGAGGTTTCAGCACTCTTGATTTCAAGTTTTAGTACAAAGCCATAGTAAGAAAAACAATATGGTATTGGCACAAATACATTGATCAATGAAGTTAAGTTGAAGACCCAGAACTAAATCCACATATCCACAAACATCTACAGACACTTGATTTTGATTAATGGGCCAGAAAAAAAGACACCTTCAAAAAAGGGGGGGGGGGTGTTGTTCAAAGTATGTTTGCAAGTAGAAGAATGCAAATAGATCTATAGTTACTATCATACACAAAATTCCACTCAAAATAAATCAAAGATCTCAATATAAAAGCAGATTCACTGAACCTAATTAGATGAGAAAGTGTAGAATAACCTTGAATGCATTGGCACAAAAGAAGACTTTTTAAACAGAAAGCCAATAGTGTAGGCACTAAGATCCTCAATTAATAAACAAGACTTCATGAAACAGAAAAGGTTTTCTGTAAGACAAAGAGTACCATCATCCAACCAAACCAGTAGCCTACAAAAAGGAAAAGATTTTTACCAACTCTAAATGCAATTGAAGACTAGCATCCAAAATATATAAAGAACTAAAGCAATTAGATATTAAAACACCATGTAATCCAATTAAAAATGAGGTATAGATCTAAGCAGAATTGTCAATAAAGGAAACTCAAAATCGCTAAGAAACAGTTAAAGAAATGTTCAATATCCTTAGCCATCAAGGGAATGCAAATCAAAACTACTTTGAGATTTCCTCTTACCCCTGTCAGAGCAGCCAAGATGAACAAAGCACGTGACAGCTCACGCTGAATATGGGATAAAAGGAATTCTTCTCCATTGCTGGTGTGAGTAAAAACTAGTAGAGCCACTATACCAATCTGTGTAGCCATATGGCAGTTTCTCAGGAAGATGTTAGCAGATCTACCTTAAGATCCAAACATCACTCTTGGGCATTTACCCAAAGGACACTTTATTTATGAGGACAATAGTTCAACTGTGTTCATTGCTGCTCTATTCATAAATAGCCAGCAATTTGAAATAATCTACAGATCTGTCAACAGAAAAATGGATAAAGACACTGTAGTGCATTATACAGTGGAGTATTGCTCAACCATTTAACAAATAACCCTGGGATTTGCAGGCATATACATGGAAACAGAAAAAATAATTATGAGTGAGGTATCCCAGACTCAGAGAGACATACATGTATTTACTTATATGTGGGTATTAGCTGTGAAATCAATGATAACCAAGCTATAGTCGATAGAACTCTACAGAGGCTAGGTATATAGAAAGGGACTAAAGGTAACATATAGCTCAAACTAGGAAAGAAATAGAATAGATAGTTATAGACAGATGAGGAAAGTGAGCAAATGGATCAAGTCAGAAATGGAAACAGAGAAGTGGTTGGTAGAATACAGACATAAATAGCTAAAATTAAGGAACATATTTGAAGGCAATCTAAATGAAATTGCCAAATAATTCAGGGAAGGGAGTCCCAACCAGCCATATGTTGTCACCAGAGGAATTGTCCACCACCAGGATTGGTTATCTTTTAATTTGGTTGTTGATCAAAGCACTCCCATTTAAATCCCCAAACTCAGGCTGTTGCTAAGACTATGCATTGTTCTCTGTAAACTGACAGCAAACCCCTATTTCTGAAAACACCTATCTATACAACTGACTGAATATGGAGAAATTGAGTCATTGCCAATTTTCATCCCAATATTTTATAGAAGAAGTCTTTGGTACAGTAAAATAATCTGCATTCTACCAAAACAGAATTGGAAGCACCAAGCCAGCCACAACCCTTTGATCTACAATGACGTTCTGCCTGCAGGGTATGCAATGCAATTATGGTACAAAGCTTGTGGGAGAAATCAACCAACAACTGATTTGAGGAACCTATACCTGACATTGCTTGGATAACTAAGATCCAGAAACAATGGGTAAAACCAAATACTACTGTTCAGATAGATAGATAGGTAGGTAGGTAGGTAGGTAGGTAGGTAGATAGATAGATAGATAGATAGATAGATAGGTAGGTAGGTAGGTAGGTAGGTAGGTAGATAGATAGATAGATAGATAGATAGATAGATAGATAGATAGATAGATAGATAGATAGATAGATAGATAGTGGTAAAATTATTCCTAATGACATTCTGTTATACTCACAGATCAGTGCCCTGGTCAGCTATCATCAAGGAGACTCCTCCAGCAGCAAATGGGAACAAATAGAGAAACCCACAGCCAAAATATATTCAGAGAATGAAAGTCCTTGGAACACTCAGTCCCAAATGGCATATTTTCATCAAATCACTCTTCTCCTATAGGATGCAGAAAGAGTATAAGATGGAGAGGGGTAAAGGACACCAAGAGAAAAAGGTCCTCTGAATTAACTGAGCAGAGCTCCTATGAACTCACAGAGTCTAAATCAGCATCTATAGGTATGCATCTAATCCTGACAGAAATTAGAGTCCTGTAGGTAGAATGTTACTGGTCCCTGAGTATAGATTATCCTTGTATTATTCGAATGCTGATTTCTGTGCCTCCCTATCTGTTTGCAATTATTATTCTGTGCAATCATTGCTCCACAATTATTCCCTAATTGGTCAATAAATGAGCTGATCAGCCAATGAATAAGTAATGATTCTTTCCAATGAAAGAGACTAGGACTGGACGCCCTCCCAGCCAGGGGAGTAGGGAAAGAAAAAGAGAAAGTGGACATTAGTCATGAGGGGAGAGTCCACGAGACATGATAAAAACCAAAACAACAGAAACAACAACAAAAACCACCTGGAGCAGAGTCAGCCAGATCAATACTAAAAGTGCAAGTATTTCAGGAATTTTGGCTGGAATGTAGCCAGATTATTTTAGAGGATTAGAATAGATCAATAACTGCTCAGTTGTGTCAAAAGTTATAAATAAATATAATAATCCAGTCTCAATTATTTGGGAGCTATCCAAGTTAAGACAGAAACTGCCACCCTTAATTATAAAATTGCCTTTAACAGAGGCTCAATAATAATAAGAACTGAAAGAAAATAGAACAGTTAATAACTGAATATACGGAAAAGTTCCAAAGTCTTCCAAAAATACGGAAACCTACTACTGTCAAAGCTTCTTGAAATATATACATATACACATACACATAGCATTTTGAAATTAAAAAATAAACACAAGATCTACTCTAAAATTTTTCTAAAAGGGGTGTGGAAAGCTGAAACGAAAGCAATCTCAACAGTAAAAGTTTCTGGAAGTTGTTGGATAAGTCAAAGATCTCTGATAATGCTGAGTACAAGAAATAATAAAAGAAAGCATTAAACTATATGGAAACATACTGCTGTATATACATAAACACACACATTACATCACACAAGTGTACACACACACCAGAGTTTAAATGAAGTTACTTTATAATGGTGGTACAACAACTCTCCTAAACACCATAGTAAAACAATAAAAGCCCAGTGCCAGACATGTTTTATTCTTTTGAAGTTGTTGACCAGTAATTGAGGTCTCACAGACCTCCAGATATCCTAGGGAATTGTCATTAGTATTGTCTAACCTACAGAACTTCATGGTAAAACACTTTTGATGAATACATTATGTACTTGAATCATAGAACATGGGAAAATTATGCTGCTACTCACTCAAATGTCCCATCCCTGTTGAGTGCATAGAGTTCACAGTGTGCTCTGTATGCTACTAGGACAGAAAAGATCATCATTAGCCTTCCCTAGCTGAGAACCCTGAAAGCTATAGTAACTTAATTACCCTGAAAAGACATACTTATATGTACAATAGTGGTATGAATGTTATGGGGTTAACCAACGATTTTCTACTTGGATATAAGGCTACTACTATACATGACAGAATGAATGACTGGCATTTTTAAACATGTATGCAAAACCTGTGGCTAGTTAGGTTATAGACACAGGAAAAACCTACTACCATTATTCTACAAAGTGAACATAGTATTATACCATCTTCTAATGACTTATTATTATTCCTGTGGATTAAATTGCCTTTCAACCATGATCAGAGAAGCTTATTTTTATAAAACATGGTGATTAACATAGAGATGTATAATTGGTCAACATGCATAGAACAGAGAATCTCAACCATAACAGGGACATCATACATCAGAGATCATCATGAAAGAGGGTCAGAAGCCAGAGGTAGTGGCTAACTAAAGTGAAATAGTGGGGTTTTTTCCAGGCATAGCAGGGAATTTTATACATGCAGATTCATAATAGCATATAAGAGCATGCACAGACCTGAACAAGATCAAACTAGAAAAAAAAAATCCCTGGATATAGAATAGTCATAAAATCCCACCCAGAACTGAACTGATAGCTGTTTAGAGAAGAAGATCACATTTTCTTAAAGATGAGGCCTCATGCACATGGTAGTATGTGTGCTCAGAGCGTTGAAAATGAAAAGAATTAGAAGAGTGAGGTGAGTCTGGAGGAAGATTTGTAGGGGAAGGGATGACATGTGGGATTCTCAAAAACTGCAAACTAATAAAGAGCTATTATTGTTGTAATTTTGGCTTATAGTTCCCATTTCAATTAAATACTATTTTAAAGGCATCTTCATTTAAGATGATCAATATTATTGATATAGTGTATGATGTCACTAATAAGCAGAGTGAAGACAAAACTGCACAGAGGTAGAATTTTGTAAGTATTTTTTTTAAGTTCTATTGGTATAAGTCAAATTAGATTACCCTAATATTAGGATGTTAAGTTTAATCTCCATGCTAATTATAAGGAAATCATCTACAGGGTTGGGAGGGGAATTAAAAAGATCCATCATAAAAAACTTAACTTAAAAGAAGGCAGTACAAAAGGAACAGGGTCAAAACCAACTCCATGATAAATAAGAAAATCTGCTGAAGTTAGACTCTCTTCATATGTAATTACTTCAAATATAAATAGTTATATAATATAAAGACAGATTAGGAGAATTTTTTAAAAGATCAACAGTGTGTTAATTATATAAGAGACTAATCTTAGCTCCAAAAACAAAAAGGGGGGGAGAGACAGAGAGAGAAAGACAGAGACAGAGAGAGACAGACACACACAGAGAGAGAGAGAGAGAGAGAGAGAGAGAGAGAGAGAAAGAGAGAGAGAGAGAGAGAGAAAGAGAGAGAGAGAGAGAGAGAGAGAGAGAGAGAGAGAGAGAGAGAGAGACTAAAAGTAATTGAGAGTTAAAAAAGAAAAAAGCTACTCCATGCAAATAACTTAAAGACTTCTGGGGTAACTACACTAATATAAAATAGACTATAAGTCCATTGGGATGACATAGGAGGAAGAAGGACATTATATAAGAATGAGAGCTTTAATATTGCTACATAATGTCACTGAGTAAGCATTTATGCACCTAGTAAGAGGATCTGAAATAACCACGACCCCCAGTGAACATTAACTGGTAGACCTAGAGGAGAGTAAACCCTGTGACAGTTCCTCAAGTGGGCAGTCTCAGAGCTACCATCCAGCACAGGACTCAGTGGTGTGCAGCCAACATTCTAGAGAACTGAACTTACAGTCTTACAGATATTTATACCTCCATCTTGAAAGCAATATTTTTCCATAATATCCAAAGCTTACTGGGCCAATAAATAA
Organism: Mus musculus; assembly: GCF_000001635.26. NCBI lineage: Eukaryota > Metazoa > Chordata > Mammalia > Rodentia > Muridae > Mus > Mus musculus. The sequence goes on from NC_000080.6 coordinate 71,876,816, forward strand.
ATAAATAAATAAATAAATAAATAAATAAATAAATCAAACAAACAAACAAAAAACCAACACACTATCAATAAATGCACTGTATAGGTAATTTAAAGCCATTTAAAGAAAGAAAATTTGATACACGCTGCATGGTTGAATCTTGTAAAACTAGACTAAATATGTCAGAACCAGCAAGTCATATATACCTGTTTCTCCTTACATACATAATCTAGACTGAACAGATTCAGAGGGCAAGAGAAAGTAGAGAAGATGCCATGGAGTTGGAAAGGGACTACAAAGCTTAGGCATTTGATAGACAGTTTTGAGTTGAACACAACAAATAAACATATTCTGAATGTACATAGTAATGATGATTACCCAACTTTGTAGATATTAATGCCACCAAATTATTCACCTGTGGGTGGTTAAAATGATGTATTGTGTGATATGTATATTTTGTCGCAATAAATTGTTGCAATAAAAATATTCTGTGGAGGTCTGCGATAGGAGAGATGGCATAGCAGTGTATGCAAACTCATGACAAGGAGAAATGAAAGTGTGCTGGGCTTCGAGGAGCAGTTATATTTCTAGAAAAGCACATCTCCCTTTACCATTCCTATCCAGGTTTTGGCAGCACGATGTGAAAACCAATCTTGTTGTAAATCCATCCACAACACAGTCACTGTGCTGGAGGCTCTATGCTGCAAAGAGCTAATAATGTCTGTATACAGACTTAAAGTCAGAGGACACTCAGGGTAAACGTATTGGCTATTGATGCAAAAATCTATTTTGTATTAGAATGTAAACATTCCCATTCCTGGGAAAATTCCCAGGAGGCAGAAGTTTGGTGGAATATCAATGAAAAAGAGTATGTTATGAAGCCATTAGTGTTTTATTTGGAGTTGAATATTGCCTCTCACCTCTGTATATTTACCACCGTGCCTACAGCACTCACCACAGTACTCAAAATATTCATGTGCTTAGACAATATCTGTGATATGAAGAAATGACTGACACTGAAAGCTAGGGAGACAGCTCTCTGCAGACATGAGTCTGAGCTCAATCCCCTAGCACATGCACAAAGAAAACAGTATTGAGAATGTCTATAATACCAGCATTGGGGGACAGATGGGCAGATTCCAAAAGTTTGCTGGACAGACAGCTTAGCCAAAATGGTGAGTGTCCAATTCAGTCAGAGTCTGTCTCAAGACAAGGCACAGGGATTTAGAAGGCTATTTGACATTCTGCTCTGGCCTCTTCACACAAATGGCCATGCACATCAACATTTAACACACACACACACACACACACACACACACACACACACACACACACACACAAACACCTCAAACACAAACACCTCAAACACAAAGAAATGGTTCATAGTGACTTTCTAACAGTAATCATAATCATAGCATTGTTTAAGTCCTTATTGATAAAGTATGCTTCTTTCATGTGCAGCATCTAATAAACACATACATATACACATATACATATGTGTGTGTGTGTGTGTGTGTGTGTGTGTGTGTGTGTATTGCATATGCACACTTAAATAAATCCCCAGTGAGGCTTAGAATTTTCCTAGCTATAACATTAGGGTGAACCACCACTCTGAAAAATGTCAGAATTGATTGGTTAAAATCAATAACAACAGGACTTTGGTCTTATGTAAGTAACATCAGTACTCACCTGTCAATTACTACTTACATTGATCTGTCATGTGATCCTTTTATACATTTAAACTTTAATAATTTTGTTTTAGCATTGATTAAAATAAATCTTTAAACAGCATTTAAACAAAGGTATTAATCTGTGGTTGTGCATTGTATTAATGCAATAATAGGTATTTAAGATCCTGGAAGAGAGAAGAGAGATATGGGTTAAATTTCTACAGTGAATAAATAAAATTATAAATAAATTATATTTACAATTCTAATCTACTCTTAGAACTGAAATACACCTCAACTATGAGGGCTACACATTTTGTCATTATTTAGCATTACCATTATTGCTGCTATATCTTTAATCTATGTTGTGAGCCATAAGAGAGAGAAGTTTTAACCTAAATTCAGAATTCAGCAGGCTCCTGTGTACAGTGAGTTCACCCAAACAAGCTCATACATTGGCAAGCTGACATTTACAAATAAAGATAGCATCTAAACAGGGTAGTATACAGAAAGCCATGTCAACACTACTAAATTATTCATCTGCTATTCTCCAGACTGAATACTATCAGGTAATGATCTGAAATTATTAATAAATAATTTAAGTTTTAATAGCTCTGAAATGAAATGCTTAATTACATCACAACATAATTAATGAAGTTTGCTGCAAACTTAAAATGAGAAATTCTTTCTGCAATCCTTCTTGTTCATACTTTTTGCCCTAAATAATGGTAACTTAATAGATAAACACAATGATCAAATTCTGTGGGATGTGTACATGTGCTTGTATGTGTATTGTGGTATATGTACTTTGGTATGGTATGGGGGGGGTTATTCTGCAATTCTTGTAGTTCAAAGTATTGTAGAAAATAGTAGAATGGGCTTGGCCAACTCCTATCTGATGATAACCCTAGCTATGACTTCCCTCAGATGGCACAATAACTTATTCAGAAAATACAAATGAATGTACATAGTGAGAAGACATAAAACGAGGAAAGGTTGTTATACTCATAACTTACAAAGATTTTTGGTCCTGTTTAATTTATGTTCTTCTTAGGCAACAGTTTCAATAGGATGCAAAATATATTCAGATCTGTAAACTCATTTGTGAAAATGGAAATGGCATAAATCAGGGTCATAGGATGAAGATCAATGTATTAGTTACCTTTCTTGCTATGACAGAATACCTCATGCCAGAATGTCAGACTGTAGGTATTTATTTGGGCTCACAAGTTTATGAATATAGTCTATCATGGTGGAGAGGGCAGAACAGCTGAGACAGATCCATTCTTCATGGCAGGATAAAGGAGGCACCAGTTCCTCACACTTTGGTGGACCCAGAATAGGACTTTCAAGGCTCACTCTTTATGATCTATTTCTTCCAGTTAGGTTTCATGACCCAAAGGCTCTAAAATATTTCAAAACTATGTCATCTGCTGGGGACCTATAATTTAACACATGGTGGGGACATTTCAGATTAAAATCCAAGCATTGGGAAGTAGTTATCATTACAATCCAGATCAATATTCTCTCAAACCTCACCAAAGAATTGATACAGTAGTCTACCAAATAATTTGCCAAGGTGCAAAAAATAAAAGACTGCAGATCACTCATCCCTAAATAGATATCATGCATCCCCAGGCTTCAGGAATCATTGCAAAAAAAAAAAAAAAAGGTGTAAGAGCCACAGACAATATATTACTACAAGGAAAAACCTTATGGACACAGTGGAACATCTGCACATACAAACCCACAATGATTATACAACATACACAAGACTTGTACAAGTCCAGGCCAGACCAAATCCCAGAATGGAGACAGGAAGTGGCCATACAATCTATTCCTATAGTAGTGGAGACCCTGGTAAGTCAACTATGTTCCTGTAGAAGACCACACATCCCAAGAATATTTTTTAGCAGCACACATTGGTCTTCAAGGGCTTTTACAAAAAGATATACACTTGGGTAGGTAGAAACAGTGAAGGGACCTGGGAAGAGCTGCGAAGAGTGGAGGGGAGTGGTGTGTGGATAGGATCAAAGCACATTGTGAGGAACTCCCAATATCCAAAGAATTCATTAAAAAATGCAACACCAAAAGTGAAACTGTGAATCTCAGTACTTCTTGGGGCTGTCCAGTTCCCTGATCCATTAGATTTGTCATAATAGGTCCCATTATGTCATAGAATTCTGCATATGCTTATTGTCTCTAGGCTTCTAGGCTTTTTCAGTCTTCCTTTGAGAATCCAAGCTTCCTCTTGTTAGTTAATATGTGGCCCCATTGCAAACAGAATCCCGTGTTATGCTTTGAAGGAGTCTGAGTATGGGGCCGTAGGAAGAAGATTCAGGCTCAGATGGAGTTGTGCTACTCACTGAGGCACTCCTGGAGTGGTGAGTGGGAAGAGAAACAGAAGTGTCCAAGCACAGACAGAGCAAGGACTCCATGCCAGAAAGTTTGGTAAGGTAGAGTGGGTGTGAGTCCCTGGAAACTTGGGGTACACACCTCAGACTTAGGTGGCTCCTTGCCAGACTCCTGGCCTGAAACATCTGCCACACTTCCCACATAAGGAAATGTGACTGGTGGTCACCTAGGCCCAGAACAGAATTCTCCATGCTAATGAGGTACCCAGAGGCCCTGAGGGTTTAGTCAATAAGCTTCCTTTCCCAGACATTTCTTCTTGCAAAAGAACAGTTTGGAACCACAGATTGTCTCTTCTATCCATCACCCCCATGGAGGAGAATGGAGAAGGCCTTTGCCTCCAGAGCCACAGCCTAAATCTCCCGGTGAAGGCCCCTCTGTGCTTCCACACAACCACTGCCAAGTTAAGGACAATCACTTCTGAGCTAAGCTGGAGCTCCCAGTCCCAGTTCTGAGTTAAATTCAGTCCTCAGCCTGAGGACCCCCAACAATCCCAGCCTTGTTGTGGGCCTATGGATCTCTGTCACGTAGTTTCTCTCTTCTCTCTGAGATTCTTCAGCTGTGACTAGAGGCCTGGAAGTCAGGAAATACCAGCTTCAGCTTTCATACATCTCACACTGCATTTTTTCCACCCCTGGAATGATGTCTTGGCACTTGCCTAATGCCCAGCACCCACCCGGTGACGTTAGGATAAGTGCTGTCAAGATCTCCCTGTGTTTTGCCTCCCTAGAGGCCATGCCCAGTGGCTGGGCAGATAGTGGTCCCGCAATGTGGCTGGGAAAGAGGCAGCTTTAGATGGTTGGGAATAACTCAGATCCTGCCCACCTTAGTGACTGCAGGTTATTATGAAAAAAATATCAGGTCTCTGTGTCTTTATTCGGGAGCTAGCATGGGTATAAAAATGACCAGCCATTATTTGAGAACAAGAGGACATAGAAAATCACCCACGAGTTACCTTTTAGAGAGACAGAGATGATGAGACTAAGGCAGAGCACAGTTAAATAATTTGCTCAGCGACACCTAGGTAGTCTGCACTAGGAGTAAGACAAACGAGACTAGAAGCCTCATCCATTCTGTCGCTTTCTTTAACATCTAAGACACATAGCCCTGATTTACCCACAAGGAAGTAGAAGTGGAAATTAGAAATTCTTGAAAACTTTTTCAAGGCCAAATACTATTCAACTGTACTAGAAAGTATCTGGGCCCCAGTTCTTCCTTCTGCTGATCATATTCTCTAACCATATCCTTTCATGGCAGTAAAGAAGACTATATTTACCTATCATGTACCTTCAGGCTGGGGCTAGCTGAGCCTGGCATTAGCTAATGGGATATGTCTTAGGGTTTCTATTGCTGCACCAAAATATCATGACCAAAAAAACAAGTTGGAGAGAAAATGATTTATTCTGCTTACACATACAGATCATAATCTATCATTGGAGGAAGTCAGGACAGGAACTTAAGCAGGATAGGTACCTGGAGGCAGGAGCTGATGCAGAGACCATGGTGGGGTGCTGCTTATAGACTTGCTTCCCCTGGCTTGTTCAGGCTGCTTTCTTATAGAACACAGACCTCCAGCCCAGGAATGGCACCACCCACAATGGACTGGGTCCTCCCCCATTGATCACTAATGCCTTACAGCTGGATCTCATGGAGGCATTTTCTCATCTGAGGCTCCTTCCTCCGTGATGACTCTAGCTTATGTCAAGTTGACACCCAAAAGCCGCTGGTGCAGGATATGAGTGGGCATGACGTGGGCAGAGGACTAAAAGATGCTTCTGTGACTGAGCTCCTGCCTTTCCTTGAGCAGGTCCTTGGGGGTCAGGGAAAATGGTCAAAGTCTGAAAGAATTACCAGAGAGAGAGTCATCTGAAGCAATCCTCTCCCTGCAGCCTGAGTCAATCAGGTAGAAAGCAAGTTGAGCTACAGTGACCTTCGGATCTGTTGCTGACGCAGACTTACCAGCTGATGCACAGACCAGTGAGCATGGAAAGACCAGCTTCCAGTTGTTTGTCACTGAGATTGCCTGGCTGTTGTATAGCATTCTTGAGACAACAACATCTGACTAATACTGCTCCACTATTTCACCTTCAGGCACTCTAAGAGCTTGGACACTCAATTTCTTTCAGTATTACTTAGCGTGTTGTGTGAATGCAGCTTCAAGATAAGTTCTCAAGTGCTCACTCCAGCCAGATGGTTTCCCCCTCAGGCACTGCAGCATAGAAATTCTGGATCACTTTCAGCACAGCTGAGATGTAAATCCATCTTTTGGACTCATAACTTCAGAATTCAGCCAGTAAAGTAGAGGGTCCATCAAATATGAATGAGCTTCTGCCTGAGTCCCCTGGTAAAGCCAATGCACCGGCTGGGGGCAGTGGCCTCTGCCTTCAGAGCCATTCATTCTGCCTTGGAGGTGCTTATCACTGTTTGCCTGACTTACTATTTCACTGGGAATCAGTTTGTCTCCACACCATAACTCACATTTCTCATCTAGCTCAGAACTATACATAATTTAATTTGAGATTACTGTCCCATGACTTGATTAGGGGTAACTAACCTATTACTTTTTCTCAGCACCATTGGAGAGAGTTTGGTCTTAGATAAGATGATCTCTTGCCTGCATAATTGCTTTCGGTTTGGACTTTCTTCTGTCTTCATTGGAGGATAAAATATAAAATACAGAGACCCCAGCGCATATCCAGCTTCCCTGTAAAACTACAGAACGGATCTTACAAACTCCACATGCTCTAAAACATCTAGTGTCAGACCACAAGGGTTTAGGGCACTCCAGGATACTTCACATATGTTTAGGAACCCAGAAGACCTTTCATAATGGGGAAGCAATCAGGAACCAAGAGGAAAAGAGGCTGGGTTTACAATCCAGGAGGGAAATAGGGTAAGGATGGCCAGGAAAGCAACACTAGGGCCTCTCCTATCTTCCATAGTGGCTAGTGCCAAGGTAAAATGAAGATGAGCCCACAGTGTGTTAAGAATCTTGTCATCCTACTGGTTTTAAACTGTCTGCTTCACCCAGGTTGCTGACTGAGGTTGATATGAAGGAGCCAGACTACCTCAAGTGGTGCCTTCCTGTCCCATCTGGTCACATCCAGTCTAAATACCTCATTGCTTTCATTATGACCAGGATTATTTTCTCACATTCCATTGCTCTTTTATATTGATATTTATAATGCAGTGCTCAATCATTTTAATTCAAGCTTTTAGTGCTGAAAGGTAAAGGGGGTATTGGATTTTTCTTCCTCTGTAGCAGTCAGAAGAACATTTCCCTTCCTCTTCTTACCATTCATCAATAAATTATTACTACTATTATTATAATGAAAAGAAAAAAATGGTCCCAGTATTTATCTAATTTAAGATAGACCTTTGTCACGTGGCATACATTACAAGGGGGTTTATTTACTATCTCTAGTTTGTATCAAATATGCTGCTGGAAGGGAGATGGGATTTTTCTACAGAGTCCTAAGGGTGGGTTGATTTAGAATTCATTTCTCTGTCATTCTTGAAGATGCAAGTGCAATTAATGCGGTGACTGTTTCCAAGACCCGATTGCGTTGCAGTCACTTACACAAACATAAAATCCTTTAGCTGGCCTGTAAGACTGATTATTGAAAAGTTCCGATCCTAACACCTGTTTCAAAGTAAGGAATTTTACAATTTAGGAAAGACATTTATTTGGTGATGAGGAGTCTAGACCCATATTTCACAAGGACTCCACATTTGTTGATGTTATGATAGTTAATAGTAGCTGTCAAGCTGATTGGGTTTTGGTGGGTCTCCAGTTGATTGGGTTAACAAGACTACACTTCCACGTGTGTTGGGGCATCATCCAGAGAAGGGTAGATAATGAAGGCTATGATCTGATCAATGGTTTAATATATTGATGGATTCATACAATGAAGGAGTAACTAGGGGGTTAAAAACAAGTAAAGGGGTGATAGCTAGTTAAAATAGGCCAACCACAGAGGTTGTTTTATAAGCATTTTGAGTCAACTCTTAATGTTCTTTCTTAATGTCCTTCTTTCTGCTTCCTGGCTGCCTTGAGTCAAACTGCATTATTGCACCATATCCATCTTTCTATGATAAATTAATACCTCAAAAAAAAACCCCATAAACTAAAACACATCGGTCTTCCTTGAAGTTGTTTCTATCAGACACTTGGTCACAGGTTCAGCAGTGACTAGTGGTGGAGAGTGCCTTGTAGGGAAGTAGTATGGTGCTCAGGGACATGAAGTAGGCAGGGAGGAAGCCTCAGTTCCTGTTCAACTTGTGCTGGCCACTAGCATTGGAAAATGTACCCAACCCTTCTAAATCTCATGTTCTCAAAATGACAAAGTGGCACATATCTTATAAGCTTTCTCTGAGGTTTAAAATAATTTGGCTAAAATTCCCAACATTCTTGTCCTATTGTAAAATTCCAATAGACACAAATTGCTTGAGAATATCATGTAATATATCCAAGGAAGTGGGGATAGAATGGTAAAGAGGATGAAAACCATGATTTACAGACAAGAGATTTTTATTTTTTTATATAGTTGAGTTATTTATATCCAAGAAAATATGAAAAAGCAACAGACTAGCTAATATGTATCCAGAAAATGTTCTGTAAAAAGAGATGAAGGCTGTCCTCTGGGTTGGAGAGGCTAGAATTAATGCACACAGGTTTGATCAAGGAATACAATGTTCAAACATTTCAAGAATCCTCCATCAGTTGTGGAATTAAATTCAACCAATCTCATACATACACTTTTCTGTGACCCATCCCTTGTCAGACCCATCAGTTGCTATTAATAGAACTTCTATTTATGAGCTTCGTACTTACTCATACCACATGTAGTCTTTCTTTTCCATAGTATTAACAATCTATACTGTCTTTGTTAAAATGATTTCTAGTTATCCTGAACTTAATACCCAATTCAAACCTCTGAATATTTCTGCCCAGCAAAATTTTTCTCTCTCTTGATCTACAACATTCATGCTTTCGTGGCTCCTAAACTTTTATATCTTGGTTGATTTTTAGCCCTGTGCATTTCTGACCATATATTAACAATTTAAGGAAAAGCTTGGGCCTGGTCCCTTCTTCTCTGCTTCCCCCAAATGAAACACAGTGCCCTGTGATCCAAGATAATTAAAAGCCATAGTTCCACCCTTTGTTTTATGTTTTCTGATCACTAATCTGGTGAGGTTTCTTAGACCTTGTTATATAAAATGAGCTAGAACAAGTTCTTGGACCTGGCATGGATTTTGGACATTGGATTCCTGCCCCCCTGCCCCCTGCCCCCCTGCCCCCTGCCCCCCTGCCCCCCCTGCCCCCTGCCCCCCTGCCCCCCTGCCCCCCTGCCCCCCTGCCCCCCTGCCTCCCTGCCTCCCTGCCTCCCTGCCTCCCTGCCTCCCTGCCTCCCTGCCTCCCTGCCTCCCTGCCTCCCTGCCTCCCTGCCTCCCTGCCTATAGTGACCCAATTTGGTTCTTGAGCCCACTTTTTACCTCTATCTGAAGCTTTAATCAAAGTATTTTTCTATTCTGCAACTTGTTAAACTTGGCAGATCTATCCCTCAGTCTCCTGTGTACCTACATATCCATCCTTCTCACTTAAAGCCTCGTGTCAGTATTAGATGTGAGCAGATACCTCATGCTGTGTAGCCTGAAGTCCATATTTATACCCACTTTCTCATAAACCACACAAGAAGTAACTGGAAAGGAAGACAGTAAGAAGTACTGAATTATTTATTCTTCCTTAAGGAACTACCTCTTTAAAGAAAGACATAATTGCATGGCTTTTATCAGTACCCTCTACATATTCTGGGATGCATACATATACTCTGTGTGTAAGTTGCACGGTTTGATTTGAGGGTCTTCTGTACCCAGAGTACTATGATTATTAAGTTATAAAATCAAAGTAAAATAGCTTTCACTAAGGTAGAAGAAATTCAAAGCATGCTAAATTATCTTCCTTATGTCTTTGTGTGAATTTTAAGAACTACTTCTTGCGTAAATGAACTAGATAATAGCAACTGAAATGAATCAGAGCCAATGATCAGAAGGCAGAAGGCAGATGCAGTTCAACACTGGGAGATGTTCCAAAACCAAAACTTAGGCCTAGAAGAAGAAGCTATCAGGATCTAATGAATTAGCCTGTTAAAAACATACCAGAAGAAGCCAGCCAATCACCTGTCATCAGTGCTGTGGCAGACAACCACTTTTTGAGAGTATCCTTGGTATGTTTTTGAAAAGAAAATGAATCTGGGTCGTGAGAAATCAAGATGCATCTAACAAGAATCCTTAGAGCCATAACTTCTGTGTACCCATCCATATTAATTACTTTGTGTTGCTAGGACAAAAACACCTGACATATGCAGCTTAAGGAAGGAAGGAGTTATTTTACAAGGTTTGAGGGGGTCCTTCATGGTCGGGTAATCACAAATACAGAAACCTGAGGACCCCAGTACACAGCACTTCTAGTCAAGATGTTGAGGAAGATGATTGCTGGGGCTCAAGCACTTCCGCCTGTTCATTCAGGACTGGGCTGCCCACACGAAGGGAATGTCTTCATTCCATTAAGCTAATCTAGAAAACTCCTCACAGACATGCCTCAAGATTTGTTTCCATGGTGACTCAAATCCCATCAAACTGACAAGCATAACCATTACTCCATCTCACTTACTTATCTTAAACTTCCCAACCTACCTTTTCTCCAAAACCTGTGATTTTTATTTTTTTGTCTTCTACTTTGTCCACACTATCTGATATGCTCTTGCTATCCACCAGTCTTAATCCTAGAATAATTGAATTTCTGCTACATCAGTCTCCTTGATGGGGTCTTAAATTACATGTGCCTTACACTTTTTAATTTGCTTTGTTCTGAACATTGGTGACTCCCTTGCCCCATTTCATATGTTAGACCCTGACATCTGGTGTGATAATATTAAAAAGTGAGGTATTCATTGAGGTGGTTTGATTGTGAGGGTTCAGCTTTATGAATGGAGTTTATGCTCTTACATCAAGTCTGCTTATCCCCTTTACTCTGTGAGAAGGTAGCTAGGTGTCATATTGGACACTGAGAGCATCATCTATTGGACACCAAGTCTGCTGGTACCTTCACTTTGTGGTTGCAGCCTCTGGGACTTTAATAAAGCTTTGTTCTTGGTGAATGACTCATTTTAAAGTGTTAGGTTGAAACTTACAAATGAATGGATTGGAGCTATTACAAAAACATTTTTATGCTATCGTTGAAATCTACCCATTTCACATCCAGAAGTGGGTATGAACCACCCTGTCACCTCCTCCAGTTCCTTCTCACCAACATAGTCCCTTGTCACAATTATTGTAGTACTCCCTAGCAGTCACCTTGTTTTCCTTTCTCATGTGGTCAAAGGAAATATACAGAGTAATATTTGCAAGACTTCCATCTCTGTTAACTTCCATGGAGTAAAAGTCAAAATCTTCCGTGCTGTTGTGAAAACTCCATAAGGCCTGGTCTCTGGTCATATTCGGGGCATCTTTTCTTTCTTTTTTTTTTATAAAGATATTTTTTTAATATTTTTTATTACATATATTCCTCAATTACATTTCCAATGCTATCCCAAAAGTCCCCCACACCCTCCCCCACACACACACTCCTCTACCCACCCATTCCCATTTTTTGGCCCTGGCGTTCCCCTGTACTGGGGCATATACAGTTTGCATGTCCAATGGGCCTCTCTTTCCAGTGATGGCCGACTAGGCCATCTTTTGATACATGCAGCTAGAGTCACGAGCTCCGGGGTACTGGTTACTTCATAATGTTGTTCCACCTGATTTAACCTTACTATCCTACTCGCATAGCCTTTCTTAAAACCTGTGCTAGGCATCCTTGTTGGGAGGAACAGCTTACTTTCTAATTGACTTCTTTCTTGCTGCCTCCTGCTACAGGCTGAGTGTTATGCCCTGCTCCTAAATGTCTATATTGAAACCTGATCCCTGAATGTGATGGTCTTCGGAGGAGGGACATTTGATAGATCTTTAAGTCCTAAGCATGAAGCTCTCAAGACCGGGATCAGTGCCTTCACAAGAAAGGAAATGAAGCTGACTGTGCTCACACATGTCTGAATCCAGCACTAGGGAGATTGAGGCAGGAGAATTGTGTAACATGGGGAACTCCAGTTCACAGGAGAAAGAGAGAGAAAAGGACGAGAGGGAAAAAGAGGCCTTGGTTTTCAATTTTATTAGCAAGCTGTAAAACATTCTTTATTTTCAGACCTCTGATTGACCAGTGTTTTAAGCTTGGACTTTCCAAACTCCAGAATTGTGAAAAATAAATGTGTGTCATTTAAACCACCCAGTCTAGGGTATCATCATCATCATCATCATCTGCACCTTCATCATCATCTTCACCTTCATCATCATCACTACAACTCAAACTGATAAAAAAAAAGTGGTCATATTTAAAAATGTCTATTTCCCTCCTGTCTTACATGATTAACTTACATATTACAAAGTTTTATGAATCAAAGCCAAGTCTTTACTTAAAGCTTCTTTAGTTTATAAGCTTCTAAATGGTATGAATTCCTCCCTATTAATCTTCTATCATGTATCACAATTTTTTCAGAATTACCAGAAATGTTGTAAGATATATTGCTCATGTGAATAAGATGGTGTGGGATGGTTGACGCAATTAGAAAAGATTTCCTATTCAAGGAGGCTGTTAGGAAATCCATTCCATCTCAGCAAAACAGCATTTATTCAAAGATGCCATTTTAGCACAGTTCTGTCCTGGGTTATGAGACATAACTTTATAGACCATTTTTATCTGGAAAATGGAAGAGAGATTGTTGGATTCTCTAGAGAAGTGGTTCTCAACCTTCCTATGGCTATGACCCTTGAATGCAGTTCCTCATGTTGTGATAACCCCCAAATATAAGAATAAAATCATTCCATTGCCACTTTATAACTTGTAATTTTGTTAGTTATGAATAAAAAGTAAGTATTTAATATACAAGATATTTCACATGCCACCTCCAAGGGGGTCAAGACCCACAAGTTGAGGACTGCTGCTCTAGAGCCCTTTATCTTCCTCTTCTATCTCCAAATAAACACAGTATCTGAACAATTTTGGGTGGAAAAAATAAAGAGAATGACTGTAGGGAAAGGACGATTATATTAAATAGCACCCCTTTACTGTAATAAAATACCTGAGCCCAATAGCTTATAAGAGAAACAGTTTATTTAGCCAATTGCTTTGATGTCTTCAAGTCATAATGAAGTGGCCTTGTTGCTTTGGGCCTCTGGTGGGGTGATAGGTGAGAATGAATGGAAATGCATATCAGAAGAACCCCTTGGATTAATGACCAGACAGCTGTTCATAACGAGAAAACAAGAATCAGGACCCGAAAACTCCTTCAAAGTCATGCAGAGCCTATGTCCAAAAGATCCACAGGACTCCCAGAAGCATGTTTTACCACCTGTACAGAGGTAGACATTTTAGAAGCTACTTCTCCTAACTGTGGGAGGAGTGTGTTTCTAAATGGTTCATTCTAGATATTCATTTATATTGAACTCTTCAATCAAATCCAAATGCCTGTGGCAAGGGATTGGAGCTTTATTAATGAATGTTAGATACATGGAGGCTACCAGAGAAATGAAAGAAAGAAACCATTTGCCTCTGGAAATGTGATCTTGTTTCCTAGGAAGGAAACACAGTTGTCCTGTCCAAAAGGGCCAGTTCTAAAATAGAGAGGGAAACAGCAGGACCTCTGTGGGTCAAACTCTAAGTAAGTATGCAATGAAGCTGCTTCATTCCTGCCCTCTCCTCTGCCCCCAGAAATTCCCTTTGTACTTCTCTCTGTCTTCCCAAAGATTAGTGATTCAGCCAACCTCCTGGTTATCAGGACATAGATCAAGGCTTAGAGTAGAACAGGTTGGGGGGGAAAGCTCACTTGGTACAGTGTTTTGCTGCATGGGCATGAAGACCTGGGTTTGGATCCCCAGCATCCCCCAAAATCTGAGCACTGTGGCATTCATGTGTAAGCTCTGTCCTGGGTAGGCAGAGAGAGATAAGTGGTACCCTGGGACATGTTGACCTGCCAGTCTAGCCAAATCAGCACTCCCCTGGTTCAGTGAGAGTGGGAAAGATGCTCGCAATTCAGCTCTCATTTCTATATGCATATTTGCATGTTTATGTACACAGATACACACACACACACACACACATACACACACACACTGGGATTAACTAGCATAGCAAGTACCATACAGGAGCTCTGTTTAAGTGCCATTTTTAATGTCAGCATTGACTAAGCATGAGCAGAATACTAAACATGGTACAAGTTGACACATCAGAACAATCAGAGCAGCTACAATCCATGCTGGAAAATTTACAACCCTGGTTGCTATGTTTTTAAACAGTGTCTGTTCACTGCAGACTATGTAAGATAAAGTTCCAAGACTCCTGACATTGTTCTGTCACTGTCTAGCTGAAGTGCATAGTTTGATTCTAACCTTGTGACTTACAAAGTAAAGTACCACTGTCTAAATGGTTGATCTTCACATTTATAAAACAAAATAAAATGCACCAAATTAACCAAAACCAAAACAACGACTCATGCTTTGACCATCACCCTCTGAATTTCTGTGACTCACTCCGGCCCTGCTGCTGGCACCCTCACTCAGCTTCTGGCTGGTTTCAACGTCTTCATCCAACTCTTGCCTCTCAGCCTGGTTCTGGCTTCCCAGTTACTAAGCACCAGTTTAGGGAGCCCTGGCTTCCCACGCGTCCTGCTGAAGGTTACAGTTTCTCCAGGAGCACACTCTATACCACTCTATTTCAAAACATCACTTTGTGTTATTTGTATTTCCTTATTTGATTCTCTTATCCACTAGACTGTGAGATCCTCAAGGACAGAGACTATGTTTTATTCATCTTTGTGTTTCTTGCAGTGCTTATCATGATGCTGAGCCAGATAGGCCTCAGTAAATGTGGGTTGAATGCCTGTCTGTCAGAAAAGTCCCCACATGCACGCAGTCAGCCTTGCAGCCAGCTCCTAACACTTTCCTTCTCTCTCAGCTCAGGCTCTGCCCTGAGACAGATAGGATAAGGTCTGCACAAAAGCAACAAAGTGTTTAAATCAATGACTCTCATAGAGGGGCCTGAGCAAAATCTTTGTTGACAAATTGAATGCCTAAAAGGAGATTTCACAGCCTATCCCTGTCTAGCACAGCAAATTCTGAAAAAAAAAAATGCGTTTTTCATAGTTGCCTCCCACTAGCACCTACATGTTATCCATGGGACTGAGCCAGCTGATCTTAAATGAGATCATCTCTGTCACAGACCACCTGTGTCACAAAATAACCAGAACCGTTAGCACTTTAGCTCTCCTGGTAAACTAGAGGGTGATTCAGTAGTAGGATCACAATGAACTGCATTCTGAGAACTAATTCATGACTATCATATATCTATAGCTGGCTATATATTGAGCATAAAGTACTAATGGGCTATGGTTGTGTTATGCCTCCAGACTTAACCTCCACTTCAACAGTAGTGGGAGATGAGGTAAACAGGTGTGTAGGTCATGAAGTCCCCCCCCCATAATTAGCTAATGATAAAGAGGCTTGAAGCTGTAGTTTGATTCTACTACCCATTCCCCGCTTTTCTCATCATTTTGCTTTCTACTATGACCAAAGAAAGTGAAACTATCACTAGATGTGGGTCCCTTGACTGGGAGCTTATCAGTATCCAGAAAAATACATTTATGCGTTGCACTTCTATACGTTATAATTATGCCCTTAAGTCATCCATCTCAGGAATCCTCTTATATCAGCATAAAATGAATAAAGAGAGGCTCCACGTCTCCCCAAAGACTCCCGCAACTTCTCTAAGCCCCACCTCTTATGTCTTTTCATCTCTTAGTAATTAAATGCCAGCAAGTCCCTGATCACTTCCTTAGATTTTTGCCATCATTTCTTCCACTTACCCTCTCCCCCTGGAGAAAAGAGTAAGGGACAAAATAAAAGCTTCTGTGGAGAAGCAGGAGAAACAAATGCCTTGCATACTTTATAAATCCTGTAGCTTGGACTTGATCAAAGCAAAGAGCTGTAGAGAGCTCTTAATAATTCTTGGGTGCTTATGGGATCTGGGCATGTATTGGAATTCCATACCATCTTGTTCCATTCCCTGAATGACTTCATGGGTTGGGTGACCATTTCTCTGTTTTGCATTTGTAAGTGGCAAACTGATCTATAGAGAGTTGAATCTATAGATTCAAGCATGTCCTACCACAATGTAGGATATGATCCTGCTTCTAGTTGCCAGCCATTCTTAATTGAGAGAGTTCTGTTGGTTGAAAGACTTATTTCTGAGACCGCATGCCTTTTCTGTCTTTGCTCCTCCAAGACTTTGAGATAAACATTTCCCAGTATTCTTTAAGTTCACTCCCTTAAGTTCTTTGCTTCAGAATATGCCTCTTCACCTCGGTTGTCTCTCCTCCTCCCAAGCTGTGTTTTGCTTTGGGCCATCACACAATGTGGGGAATATTTAATCCCAGCAAGTCTTGAAGGATGTACACCATTAATTTTAACCTGTTCAATTGTCCAATCTATTGCAAAATGTCCAATAGATGACTGAAGAGTCTTTAGTCACCCATTCTTGTTTGCAGTTTTGTGACTCAAGCAGTCAATGGATTATTTACTAATAGGACCGTTGGGTACCATGGACAGTTCCTTTGTTATTTGTTCTCCCTTTCTACTTTAGAAATGCTCTATCAAGATATACATCTTTTTTCCCCCTCAGAAAGACAAAAACACACATAAAAAGTCAGAATTTCAGGTGGGAGGGAAAGAGAGGGGACAAGACAGGAGGACAAATTCATGTTGGTAAGCTTTGCTTTTCCCTTGGTAGGAAAGCAGTAATCTGGCTTTCCCATTACATGAGCCTCTGATTTTCATCCATAAAGCTGTTCTATCCTATTCTTTTTGGAGTGGAAAAAAGACACTGCAAAGCCACACACCCTGCCAGCTTGGGATGCAGAAATGATAGGGGACCATCTCAGCAACTCAGCGGGAGGAGGGCATGTCAGTGGAATGCAATCAGGCAATGTCAAGTCCAGCAAGGAAAACTCGAGTTAACAACGCCCCTCTGCTTGTGAAAATTGTAGTGGCTGGAAAAGGAAAATGTATTTGAGAATACAGCCAGTAATAAAGTGCCTTCACTGGGAGGCAAGTTATGAGAAGAGAGATATCGTAAGCTAGATAATAACATTTGAGGTCCAAGGGTCTTTCTGACAGAGACAAGGAAACTCAAGGTTGGGGAACATCACCGAAGTGAGAGTGCTGTAATGAAAGCATACAGGGCATGGGTGGGCCTGAAATAGAAGCTGTCCATTCATGGACTTCATTTGGTGGGCTATGCAAATCTTATACCTTGATTCAGACTCAAACTTGAGTTCTATAAAATAATGAAAATAAAGTTTGCCTTGAAGGGCAGCTTGATGGTAAATTTAAATGATATCTGAGGAGCTCCTGTTAGTTATAATTGTTTCATAGATGAGCCCTTATTTTCTTTGTAGGCCTAATGTCATTTCTTTAAATAAAACCCTCCACAGACAGGATTGCAAAAAGGAGACAGGAAAATTAAAATAAAATAAAATAAAATAAAATAAAATAAAATAAATAAAATAAAATAAAATAAAATACCTGAAGTTTAAACCCAAATTTAAATTTTCAAATAGAAATCCTGTTTCAGGAACATGATAGAGAATCTCCTAATATCCAAGTGACAACTGGGCTGTGATTATTCTGACAATAGGAAGGTGAAAGCCTAATCTGGGACAAAAGGCCCTTTACCTTCAGAGTCCTCAAGTCTCCTTTAGGATTCATGACTGTCACACAATACTATTTCTGTGAAAACCTTTTACTCTGCAGTTCTTAGTCATGCTGTTTTAAGCATGGGCAGTGGCTGCCACTCTCAGATCAAGGAGGAGTGGGAGCATAGAGAATGGCAGAGTCTCTCTACCCTATGATGTTAGAGTAATTAAAGAATCTGAATCCATTGCTTGGGACCCAGCTTGGATGCTTACAAGCTAGGAGACTTCTCATCATTTGGCAGACTTCCCCATAGCTCCTCAGCAAATTTGGGAAGAGCTGCACTTCCCATTTTCCAAGAATCAAAATAGATCATATGTGTGTCAGAGCCGACAACTGGGTATGAAGGAGTCACAGAAGTAGTGCAGCCGAGAAAGGTCTATGGGAAGACAGCTGCTGTACTTTAACATGGCACTTGCCTCAATATCGGTTTTTGCAAGCTGCTCAGGAATTTCACATGACCTTAGTAACTCGTGCTTTGAACAGCTAGTGAAATACTCATCGAAGGGAATGAGCTAGAGAACAGGAATAAAATTCTTTTATTCTTTCTGAGTATCCTGTAGTGTGCCTGGGCATTGCTCATGTGTTGATAATGTATGCCTCACTTCTACAGTCTACTAGGCACTGTCAACAGTCGAATATCCTGTTTTATTACTCTACTTGGCTCACCAACCTCTGCCCTTGTCTCTTCACAGCCATAAGAAGCACAGATGTTGCTGGGTCCCAGGTTGGCTGGGTTCTCATGTGAGAGTGACTGACCAGACATTTGCCCTGTACTCAATTCCCCAGGCCATAAGCAGTCTGGAGCAGAAGGCTGCCCTTCCCAGGAAGGAGATGGCAGCTGTAACAGGTGTTAATAAATGCAGATCCATGGCCGGCGGCTGGCATGGATCATTTTATTAGGCAATCATATATTTTCATTAGCGATGGTGATGAAGCGCTTAGGCTTTTATGGGGTGTTTTAATGTTTCATTTTGCCACCAGACTTTATTACCATGCCAGATGATTGCCTGCTAGGGCAGGCCATGCCTACTCTTTTTCTCTGTGCAGAAGCATTCCAACATTTCCTTTCCCCAAAGCTGCAGCCAGAAGATAACTTCCCATCTGCTTAAGGAGACAATGGAACCATTAAAGGCCATGAAGTCAATGACAGCCCCAGCTCATAATTTTTATGTCCTTGTTGTAACCCAGTGCCCCCCAGAATGTTATCCTGAGGTTAATGGCTTGGGAGAAGCAGGAGTGATCAGACAGCTGTACAGTGGGCACCTGGCCCTTGCTTTGAGAATTGACTAAAAGTGTTTGAAGAATGGAAGGTGGATTCTCTCTAGTACCCACAGGAGTGAGGGTTAGGATGGTTGTGCTAAAGGCAGATGGGCATTTTCTAATTACTATGTCTCTTCTCGTGTGACAAACAAGGGCACAGAGACCCAAACTTCACAGTATCTTGTCCAAGGTCACAGAGTGAGAACTCAAAGGTTCTAGTCTCAGAGCAGAATTTGATCACTGGGTTATGATGGCTTCCCTGCCAGGCATGCCAGGCAGCATCTAAAGAATAAGCTTTAGGAGACTGAATAGAAGCAGTCTTCACTGTGGAACACCAGTGAAGAAGACTTTGGGGGCCCAATAGAGCATCCACCTCTAGTCTTGAAGGTCTAGAGGTTGAGCTGAAATGAAAGAGAGAGAGAGAGAGAGAGAGAGAGAGAGAGAGAGAGAGAGAGAGAGAGAGAGAAGAGGGGGAGAGAATGGTTATCTGAGCTATCAAAGCATCTAGGGTCAGTATATACACTTTCCAGGCCAAATAACCATCACTTGCTCACTGGACAGCAGAGAGTCCAGTACTACGAAGGATTCCAGGAGGAGCATGGACCCAGGGCTTGGGCTAGAGATCAATGCTGGAGTCTTTGCACAGTGCACACAAGAACCCATGTTCATAACACTTCCAAAATGGGGTTTTAATTTCTGCTAATTACATGCAATTATTAATGTGATGCTATCTAAAACCCCTTGCAATATGTATTTGCAGCAGTGTTGTAGGTAGTAGATGAAAACCATGGGTTTGGGGAAAACTTCTATGTTTTCTTGGCAATGTGGCAAATCGAAAGAGTCAAAGCTTTATAATTAGAAAAGCAAGGTTCAAATATTGAACTCTCTTTCAACAGATGGCTTGGGTCTCTCTTTCCTCAACTGCAAAATGGGAATAAAATCCTTTCATGTTGTGGAGAGAAATCATGCAGGTGATAACACTCAAAATGCTTTGCCACTGGCATAACAGCCATAAAATATGAGATATTTAACATAATTACCATAATCATATATAGAGAAGAACAACATTAGGACTGAAGTGAATATGACTTTCAAATTCTCTACATAATCACTAGTTTCCTTGAGTTTAAATTACCTAGGAAAACCTTTATTGGACATAAAGAGGAGATAAGAGCCAACTGGCTTTGTAATCACTGTAGCTATGGATACACAAATGTTCACAACATTAAAAGGGTCAAGAGTAAGTTAAGAAAGGTCATTTATTGAGAGGGAAGCTGAGTAAGATAGAGGGTTGGTTTTGTGAAGGGGATTTGAGGCAAAGGCATAAGGAAGAAACTCAGGATGCCACTTTGTCCCATTAAATATTTAGTACAGTCCTTTGTATATGTTTGGTGACCAATAAATGTGTGTGCAGCATGAAATGAAGAGAACTAGTGGACCATTAAAAGTGTTTCTGTTTCTTTGTAAGTACAAGAACTACAAGAAAAAAAGAGTTGAAAAGATTCAGGGGAGTCTATATTCTCCCCTGCAACCAAGGGTTCCAATTGCTATTAGGACCGAGGGGATAAACACTACATCCAACTATGGTTCTTACATACCTGAATCTTTCTCAAGTATCCCAAGAGAGTTAACGTCATGAAATAACCTTTGAGGCATTTCTTTGTCAAGTTCTGGAATGTAAAAGGAGAGTATTAAAACAAACTCCTGTGGCTTGGTTAACATATGACTCTATCTTAAACCTACTATATATGTGTGTGTGTGTGTGTGTGTGTGTGTGTGTGTGTGTATTGAAATGCAGAGTGTCAGCTGACCTAACAATTAGGTAGATAACCACAAACAAGGCAAGATTTTCTGCATATAAACAGAAAAGGAACACATTGAATATATCTTGTACTCAATGATAATTTTAAATGTTTATTCGTGTTTTATGTATGCGTATTTTATTTACATGTGTGTATGTGTACCATGTGCATATCTGGTGCCAAGAGTTTAATAGAAATTATTAGATGTCCTGTTACTGAAATTGGAGGTGTTTATGAACCAACATATTGATGCTGGGAACTAAAGCCAGATCCTCTACAAGAGCAGTAAGTGTTCTTATCTCCTGAGCTATCTCTCCAGACCCTCCATGATATTTTTAATCTCTGAAATACAGCTCTATTTGCTCCTAGTATGTAGATTGTATGTCGGTAGTATGCAGATTGTAGTATTTGTGGTTCAATTGTTTTCTTAGTGTACTGTTAAAACACAAATCCCAAAGCTGTAAGTGCTATGCAGATAACAGAAATGAACGAAGAGCTGGGTGTAAGGCTGTAAGGTATGGACAAGCACAGAACACAGGTCCTTAGATAATGAATGTGCCATGAGAAGAGATTTGAAATAATTGTTTTACATCATGCACATAAACATGTTAAATGTATTCAATCTCTACATTCAAAATACCTGAGATAAAGTGTCTGGCACATATTTTCCACCAAAGGGCACCACTGGCTCTCATCCCCATTTGTTTTCAGAATTGGTGTCCTGTGGTGACAAATTGTAAAAATGATTATATATTGTAAGAGTTAGACAAAAATATGTAAAAATATTCCTGAATCAATGTAAACGGAAAGTGGACAAATTTCAAATAAACACAAACTTCAATAATTCAGAGTAAGGAGAAATTAATTCTAATTACAAGATAAAAAAGATGTGTCACATGAATATAACTTGTGAGAACAGGGGCCTGTGCCACTCCATTAGCTTCTAAAAGACACTCAGTTGTCAGAACATATCTAAGTTTTATTTTCACTATCTTTTTGTCTGTCTTCTAGGAATTGTGGATCTAGATAGCATTTGCAGTTGACTTCACCCTGTGACTCAGAGATAATCCACATGGTAATAATTTCATTTTGTGTTTCTGTCTCTATGAGTCTTAAAATGCAGAAACTTTTCTCACTTATACATTGAAATTCATCCACCTAATTGCTCAAGAATCATCCAGTATTACTTTGCAAATGTTCACATTAACATGGGAAGGTTCTATGCCCCAGTATAGGGGAATGCCAGGGCCAGGAAGCAGGAGGGGTTGGGTTTGGGGAGCAGTGGGAGTGGAGAGGAGATAGGGGATTTTCAGAGGGGAAACTAGGAAAGGGGATAACATTTGAAATGCAAATAAAGAAAATATCTAATAAAAATATGTTTATCCATATGTTAATTAGCACAGTCACCTTTTACCAAATCAAATAGTTGCTCTATATCCCAAGACTCTATAGATCAACATGGTTTTATTTACTCCCCTAATTGTCAGATAAACCTTTAAACTGCAACTGTATTTTATTGAAAAAATATTGTAGAAGGTCCCAAAATTGTATGTTTCTCAGTACTCTAGCTCGCCCTGTATGAATGGCCTACTTCACTCAGTATTCCACAAAAAATGTCAAGCAAACAGAGATGGAGTGACCAGTCCCCAAGAGTCTGAGACTGTCTGATCTGTGGATACAGCCACCTATGTAATCTGGAGTTGTAATTAACCCTGAAAATCATGTAATAGGGTTACTTTGAGCTAGAAATTGTTCTTTACTGCTCACCACATGGCCTTTCTCACACTCCTGGTAGATCCTGTTATGACTTTCAGATGTTCGCACACTTTGGTTATCTCAAAATGTCCTTACTGTGCACCTGTAGTTTAGATGGGGTGACAAAGAAAGGCCATTGAATAGGAGAGTGTAAAACATTGCATATTACTGACTGTGTATGAATGGAAATGTATGGCTGCCAGGGCACCCTCTGAGAGTGTATCTCCCCCAGATAGAGAATGTGAAATAGTAAGAGCAGTGATCTTTTGTGGGGCTTAATCCTGGCCATGCTCTGTCCTGAGTACTTTAGGCTCAAGATCTCATTTAATCTTGCAATAATCCTGTGAGATAACAACCATTATCTCCACTTCAAACACTGAAATTGAGGCTTACCAAAGTTAAATAACTTGCCCAAGGTCATGCAACTAGGAAGTGAAGATTGTAAGATTAAATCAATTGTTCTGTCCACAAAGTGTGAATCTTAACCACTGTATGAGGTAAGTGTACATCTCTAAATTCCTGAAGAACTGGCTAAAAAGTCACTTAGCCTGGGGTGATCTAGACCCTGGAGATAATGTTGGATTCTATGGCTTTAAAAAAAAATCCCATATCTAAGCCACTGTGGCCTCTGATGGGCTGAGACTGACATCCAGTTAGACTTCAGGAGTCTGTGCTGAGACATAATTACAGATATAATTACATTTGGAGAAACGCACCACTGGGTAATTTCATTGTTGGGGAAACATCATAGAGTATGCTTATGCAAATCAAGACTGCCACTGCATTGCTTTTATGGAGCTACCACCCTATAGATAGAGGATCACTGGCCAAGACATTGCTATACAACACCTGGCTGGGTACTTCTTATATTTTCATTGCGTATCCATCCACTGTATATGGTAATGTGCTATATAAGAACATTTTAATACAAGTGTTGTTCAGTGTGTCATGCCTGTAAATTGATCTGTAAGTTAAGAAATGAGTTGCAATGATATTATTTGATGATTATTGTTATCTCTCTCTCTCTCTCTCTCTCTCTCTCTCTCTCTCTCTCTCTCTCTCTCTCTCTCTGTGGGGGGGTGTATGTCATCATATTTCCCAACAATTCAAAATGAACAGCTAGAGTGAAGATGATGTTTTTTATCAGAACTGTCACATAAGACAGAAATATGTAATAAAGATACACTCTTTACTCTTGATGATTATAAAGTCTAGATTAAAATATAAGAAGTAAATCCATAATAATAATGATCTTGCATTAGTGAGTTAGAGGCTGTAATTTGAAAACACTATCAGACATGCCAAACTGGACACAGAAGAACCCATGAGGCCTCAGGCTTACACAAAGGACTACAGGCAACTAGGAAAAGCTGGAAGTGGAAGAGGTGGACTTATCCAGGGAAGAGCACACCAATCGGTTGTCCAGTGTAGAATGGTTAGCCCTGAAAGCATGCATGCAAGTAACATCATACAGACTGACAGGCTATCTTTAGGACTAGCGTTTAGTGGAAAGGGATGCCATGAATTTGAAGGAGAGTAGAGAGGGATGTATGGGAGGGCATGGAGGGAGAAAAGAGAGGAGAGAAGTATTGCAATTCTAATATGAAAAATTAAAAACAAAAGGAAGTTAGAGGTAAGTAAACAATTATTTTAAGTGTAAACACATTACAGATGAGTTAACTAAGATTACTCCAACCTTTAATTGTATTTTGAAGTTTTTAAATAAACCATTTCAATGAAGTATTTCCTAAATTAATCTACAACTGTAAGTAGAAATTTTGACAGAAAAATGTGACTATAAAACTTTCCATATCAAGAAATAGATGATCCCCAGAAATCTAGAAGACTTCATCAGAGCTCCCCTTCTAAGCCTATTATCCCTCACCCGAAAATACTGCTAGCTACCATGCTCAGCAGTAGTATTTTTATTTCTTAACTCTGTATCATAAAACCTGGATCATGTATCATTCTTATATGAAATTTTTTCATCATTTTTTTGAAATTCACCCACTTTACTCCATTCTCACCAATCTTAAATGGATTTGTCATTTTTGGTTTTATATTTTGTTCAGTTATATGGTTTTTGAACAAAAATAACCCATTTTATTACTAATATTTGGGAGTGTTTATACGATTACATGATTTGCTTATTGATAGCATACATAGTTACCTTCCTTTTAATGGTAAGTAATAGTCTATGGTATGGATGTGCCACCACATCCATATAGTGTATAAGAAGATACAGAAGAATTAAAGAAACTGCGTAGTGTTCCATATATTTATTGTTATTGTCTTTTTATGTCTGTATCTGCCAAAATCTATAGCACTAATTTTTTAAAGGCAGGTTTCAGGCTGAGGATATAGATCTGTGGGGAAAGTGCTTGCCATGCATGTTTGAAGAGCTGCATGTGGATCCTCAGAAGCCATGTAAATCTGCACACAGTAGAAACATCCTGTAACTCCAGCACTCCTAAGGTGAGGTGGGCGATGGGGACTAGAGAATCTCAGGAAGATCATGCACCAAGTAGCCTCTTATATGCAATAGGGAATAACAAGAGGACTCATCTCAAACATGTGGGACAGGAGGATGAACACTGTAGCTTGTTCTCTGACCACCACATATATGCAGTGGCACATGGCCACATGCATTCATACATATGTTCACACACATGAGATTTACTAAGTGTCGTAGTTAGGGTTTTACTTTTGTGAACAGTTACCATGCATCTCTTATAAGGACAACATTGAATTGGGGCTTGCTTATAGGTTCAGAGGTTCAGTCAAGGGGAAAATATGGCAACATCCATACAGGCATGGTGCAGGAGGAGCTGAGAGTTCTACATCTTTATCTGAAGGCTGCTAGCAGAATACTCACTTCCAGGCAGCTAGGATGAGGGTCTTAAAGCCCACCCCCATAGTGACACACCTACTCCAAAGCCACACCTTCTAATAGTTTCACTCCCTAGGCCAAGTATATACAAAACATGACACTATATATTGCAGTCAATCTTGTTTGCAGAAAGGAAACCAAAATTAATGCAAGAAGTCTCCCGTGATGAAGCAGAGCCATTCTCCACTTCGTACAATTAGGTATAACCTAAGCATTCCCAAGATTCACAGCTTAAGGACTGATAAAAGCACAGCATGCAGTTCTGTGACTGTCTTTCCACATACTGCTTACTATAAAACTCAGACTATAGGGAAGTCTCAGGGTCCTCTTGAACACACTGTTTCTGCCAAGTATGTGTGCAACATCATACTACTAACAAGACTTTATCGCTGACTCACCAAATTTAGCCCATAAAAAGGCATTTGCCTGTCACTTATCTTTCCCCTTCATGATACAACATCTATAGAAGCCCATGCTTGGAATAGAAGTGCACACCCTTCCCACTACTCTTAGATCGAAAGGCACAAATCCTGATATCTCAGTGACTTACAGGATTTTCCATGGGACAGTAGTATGCGTACTATTTCACTATCTTCTCTCTATGGCTTGAAGTATGGTATGTAAGGTCGAGTATCATGCTTTCTTTGTAATTCTTCTTCCAAAAGATGGCTCTACTTACTACCAGGATCAATGTGGTCCTCTGGTGAGTTTTTTAATCTTTAGATAAACCCATGTAACTAGAGATGTCTAAATATAAGGTAAGGCTTACTTTATTTAAGCATGTGCCTGTGTTTGTGCACACATGCACATGCACATACACATGCACATGCAAATGCAAATGCAAACGCAAACACATACACACAAACACACACACACACACAGAGTGAGAGAGAGACAGAGAGAGAGAGAGACAGAGAGAGAGAGAGAGAGAGAGAGAGAGAGAGAGAGAGAGAGAGAGAGAGAGAGAGAGAGAGAATAAAGACACCAGCTCTTTTCTTGACTTAGTCTATTTATCTGTATTATTTGCCTCTCGGCGAAACCCATAGAACCAATGCAAACACTAGACAGGGTTATCTCTTAAAATGGCTCAGCCAAGAGTATCCAACATTGATTGGCTTTTATTGTTGTTGTTGTTGTTGGTGGTGGTGGTGGTTGTTATTGTTGTTGTGGGTTTTGTTTTTTTGTTTTTGGTTTTTTTTTTTTTTTTTTTTTTTTTTTGGTTTTTAGAGTACTTGCTGGCAGCTTGGCCAGCTAGCTATGGTGAATACTGAGAGCATGACTGGGGCTTTCAGTGGAAGCTTATCAAACAGACTCAAGAAAATCTAATCTTATAAAATGGGACAGCTGTTGAGTCTCTCTAGCAGCAACAGATCAGGATCTGCTTTTGTTTTGACATCTTTGTTCTTTGACTTTGCTACTGTTTTCAACTGGTTCGAGTTGGCATTTAGAATGCTCTGCCCATCTAAGGCTGCTGTGAATTAAACAATAATTATCTATAGATCATCCTCATGTCACTTACAAAGACATCTTTCCATACATGAACCATTGACTATAGTTGCCCATGCCTTAAGTTACTGGCCAAATGTATTTTCTTTTTTTTTTTAATTTTTTATTAGGTATTTTCCTCACTTACATTTCCAATGCTATCCCAAAAGCCCCCCATACCCTCCCCCCACTCCCCTCCCCACCCATTCCCACTTTTTGGCCCTGGCGTTTCTCTGTACTGGGGCATATAAAGTTTGCGTGTCCAATGGGCCTCTCTTTCCAGTGATGGCCAGCTAGGCCATCTTATGATACATATGCAGCTAGAGACATGAGCTCCAGGGGATACTGGTTAGTTCACATTGTTGTTCCACCTATAGGGTTGCAGACCCCTTTAGCTCCTTGGATACTTTCTCTAGCTCCTCCTGTGATCCATCCAATAGCTGACTGTGAGCATCCACTTCTGTGTTTGCTAGGCCTGGCATAGTCTCACAAGAGACAGCTATATCAGGGTCCTTTCAGCAAAATCTTGCTAGTATATGCAATGGTGTCAGCATTTGGCGGCTGAATATGGGATGGATCCCTGGATATGGTAGTCTCTAGATGGTCCATCCTTTTGTCTCACCTCCAAACTTTCTCTGTAACTCCTTCCATGGGTATTTTGTTCCCAATTCTAAGAAGGGGCTAAGTGTCCACACTTTGGTCTTTGTTTTTCTTGAGTTTCATGTACTTTGTATCTTGTATCTTGGGTATTCTAAGTTTCTGGGCTAATATCCACTTATCAGTGAGTACATATCATGTGAGTTCTTTTGAGATTGGGTTACCTCACTCAGGATGATGCCCTCCAGGTCAATCCATTTGCCTAGGAATTTCATAAATTCATTCTTTTTAATAGCTGAGTAGTACTCCATTGTGAAATGTACCACATTTTCTGTATCTATTTCTCTGTTGAGGGGCATCTGGGTTTTTTTCCAGCTTCTGGCTATTATAAATAAGGCTGCTATGAACATAGTGGAGCATGTGTCTTTCTTACCAGTTGGAACATCTTCTGGATACATGCCCAGGAGAGGTATTATGGGATCCTCTGGTAGTACTATGTTCAATTTTCTGAGGAACCGCCAGACTGATTTCCAGAGTGGTTGTACAAGCTTGCAATCCCACCAAAAATGGAGGAGTGTTCCTCTTTCTCCACATCCTTGCCAGCATCTGCTGTCACCTGAATTTTTGATCTTAGCCATTCTGACTAAAAGTGACCCTAAAAATTCCATCAGAGAACTCCTAAAGCTGATGAACAGCTTCGCTGAAGTGGCTGGATATAAAATTAACTCAAACAAGTCAATGGCCTTTCTCTATACAAAGAATAAACAGGCTGAGAAAGAAATTAGGGATACAACACCCTTCTCAATAGTCACAAATAATATAAAATACCTTGGCGTGACTCTAACTAAGCAAGTGAAAGATCTGTATGAAAAGAACTTCAAGTCTCTGAAGAAAGAAGAAATTAAAGAAGATCTTAGAAGATGGAAAGATCTCTCATGCTCATGGATTGGCAGGATCAATACAGTAAAAATGGCTATCTTGCCAAAAGCAATCTACAGATTCAATGCAATCCCCATCAAAATTCCAACTCAATTCTTCACTGAATTAGAAAGAGCAATCTTCAAATTCATCTGGAATAACAAAAAACCTAGGATAGCCAAAACTCTTCTCAAGGATAAAAGAACCACTGGAGGAATCACCATGCCTGACCTAAAGCTGTACTACAGAGCAATTGTGATAAAAAAAAAACTGCATGGTACTGGTATATTGACAGACAAATAGACCAGTGGAATAGAATTGAAGACCCAGAAATGAATTCACACACCTATGGTCACTTGATCTTTGACAAGAGAGCTAAAACCATCCAGTGGAAAAAGGACAGCATTTTCAACAAATGGTGCTGGCACAACTGGCTGTTAACATGTAGAAGAATCTGAATTGATCCATTCCTATCTCTTTGTACAAAGGTCAAATCTAAGTGGATCAAGGAACTCCAAATAAAACCAGAGACAGTGAAACTTATAGATGAGAAAGTGGGGAAAAGCCTCGAAGATATGAGCACAGGGGGAAAATTCCTGAATAGAACAGCAATGGTTTGTGCTTTAAGATCCAGAATTGACAAATGGGACCTCATAAAATTGCAAAGCTTCTGTAAGGCAAAGGACACCGTCAATAAGACAAAAAGGCCACCAACAGACTGGGAAAGGATCTTTATCTATCCTAAATCAGATAGGGGACTAATATCTAATATATATAAAGAACTGAAGAAGGTGGACTCCAGAAAATCAGATAACCCCATTAAAAAATGGGGCTCAGAGCTAAACAAAGAATTCTCACCTGAGGAATACCGAATGGCTGAGAAGCACCTGAAAAAAATGTTCAGCATCCTTAATCATCAGGGAAATGCAAATCAAAACAGCCCACATGTATTTTCCATGCCTAGATTTCACATGCTTTCTAGAACCAAGAGATTTCTTTGAATGCTTCAATGAAAACAGTAACCCCACTACTACCCCCTTTTTGAACTCCACAAAACATTTTCCTTTCACAGAATTATACTTGGTAGCATGTCCTTTCATTTTATCTCTTTCCAGCTCAGACTTCAAAGAGCTAGAGGTTTTCATAGCTCTCAGAGTTAACCTAATGGTTTCCAATTCATCACTCCATTTGTTCCTCCCTATCTTGTGAGAAAAGGCATGCTGCCCACAATTTGTTTTGATTTAGGGATATGAATCAAAAAATGGTTAAGAATCGCCATCAAATTCATTGATGGTCAGAGTCTGGATGGAAGTCTTAGGATCTGGACTCCATAGCTCTTTTTGTTAAAACAATGGTTAACAAACAACTTAAAAATTAGGCCTTGCACGTATATTTCACTTCACATTTATGCTATTTTGGGAATTTTAGTCAATACTTCAAGACTTGGGGAGTCATGGAGAAATCTGGGTTTCGACCTTTCTCTTTTAAAGATATGATGATTGGTAGGGTTGTGTTCCTGCTTGGTAATGACGGGTTCAGTCTAGAACATGGGCTCTGATATGTCACTGAGCTCATTGCACATCACCATGTCTTTCACGCCAAGGCTGAGCATCAGCTGCCACTTATTATGGTGCCCTGGGGTATTATAGGGCAATAAATATTTCAGAGAGAAAATATTTCTGCTACTCACGACTCTTTTGGGGTTGGGGAAGTGATGGGAGAGCTGAGGAGGACTTCCTGTTTGCAGGAAAAGGGAGACAAGTATGCCCTTATATAGACAAGGTTATTTGCACATTACTTAACAAAGTGTTCTCAGCCAGGCTTCAGGGCAGTTTCAGGAAGCTCATACCCAGTTACTATATCTCTTGGTTCTTTCCACATGGGTGGTTTTATAAACTTTACAGCCTTGTTCACAATTATCAAAGGTTCGCTATGGCTCTCAGAACAAAAGTCTGACCTGTTCAACTTGATGTTAAGGAATCCAAGCCAACACCTTCTTTATAGTCCTGTTAGCTGCAAATTCTCATAGTCTCACTGCAATTCAGTTGAGTTCTGTACAATCCAATGTATGATGACTGCATGCTTGCCAAGAAAGAGACAATATATCTGACCAAACAGGAAGAAATGAGGGCAGGATGCTCCTCCGAATCTTCCAAGCACTGTGTCAGATAAGCAAACTCCAATAATTCCAGTGAAGGACAGAGTGGTCTGTGAATCTCTGCCTTCAGTCTTCTGCTCTTTCTGTGACTGCCACAGCAGTTGGCTCATCATTTCCTTGTCCTATGTAATTTCACACACTTGCTTCACCATCCCCCCAGTTCCAACCATCTTCCTAAGCAGCCTCTTGTCTTTCTGTTGTTGCTCTAGTCATCTATCTCATTACCCTTCCCAGACTCACTGAGCCCAGGGAATACATCCTAACTCCTCATCATTGAGAACATCTTGGGATTTGAACTGCCTTTTGTCATTCCCTTTCTCAATGCAATTTGAAGCCATTCTGAGAAGCGATGGAGGTGTCATCTCTTCTGGCTCCCTGAGATCTGAAAATAGACAGTTAGCCCAAAAAATGTATTACCTTATAAATTATGCTCATCACAAATCTCCAAGGACACAAACAGCTTCATTGCTGATTGAGACAACAGATTTTCTACAGTTTTCTCTAAGTCCAAATAGAGATAATAACTTACTGAGCTATTCTAAAAATAAATGTTCCAATATTGCTATCTATATTATGTACATATGGTGGGTAGCCATCTTGAGCCCCTTCCATCTGCTTGATAACCAGAACACTAACTGATACAGAATTGAAGTTAATTCTATTGTGTAGTTTTGGTACGACTCTCTGTTCTGATACAGATGACATGTGAGTCTCCAAACTGCCACCCAGACAAATCTGCGTTTGAACACTAACATTCTAAATTAAGAATGTTACATGGCAGTATGTAGTATGCCTGTGGAATGGCAGTCTATGCAACCAGAGATGTGAAAAATTAGGTCATCTGTGCTCCTATAGATGTCTTCATGGATGGATCTCAAAGAAAGATTTTCTCCTGTGATGGTTAATCACATACAGAAAGCAAAGAACTCATGGATAGAGAGATGGTTCATTTATGAGAGCATACTGCTCTTTCAAATGACTTGGGTTTGATTCTCAGAAACCAAGTGAGATGGGTCATAACTGCCTGTGACTCCAGATCCAGAGGGATGAATACCCCTGATTTCTGCAGGCCCCTGAGTACAAATGTCTCTTTCTACACACACACACACTCAATTAATCTTTAAAATATTCAAGGCAAAAAATGTGGCAAAGGACTGCTTTACAAGATTGGTCACCTTGTATCTTAAAGGAAGGATGTTTGGAAGATGATGTATACTGTTTAAAACTATCCTCCCCTCTAGTCACAGATGCAACAGGCTGAAATTACCCAAGCACCAGAAGCCACGGTATGAGCTGTAAATTACAGACTGAGGAAGAGATTTGAGGAATGAGAAGCCATGTCTACAGGTCCAAAAAGACAAAGATGCTTGCCTCCTTTGGGAGTTAATTTAAATCATGACTCACAAATCTCTGCCTGTTAACCATCTCTGGTCTTTTGTTCTCTGGTCTTCAGACTCAGGCATGAAAAGATGCCTTTAAGTTGGGATTAGCTCCCATGATCTAAATGTGTCTCCTACAAATCGTATGTAGGATCCTTTCTCCACTCAACAATGGTAATAGATGGAAGCTGGTTAGATAAGGTAGTTAAAACAGTCATGATTGGAGTCAGTACACTTATAAAAGAGGCCCAAGGAATGTGTTTGCCTCTGTGTTGTCATCAATGTGAGGATTTAGAAGGTGCTTTCTGTGAGACAAGACATGAGGTATTACTAAAAATCAGTCCCAACCCCCAGAATGGCTAAGGATGTGTTTACCCTGTATTAAACCACCACTGGTACAGACTAAGTAAACAAATATAGTGTCAGAGGTGGTATGTCTTAGATTCACTGGTATTATCACATAACATCTCAAAGGGTAGAATGTAGAGACATGAAGCACAGAAGAAGAAAGGTCTCTTCTTCTATCACATCATTAGTATTGGTGTTGGTTTTAGAATGGCTTCCAACTAGTAGGGTCTTAGCAGTCTAACAATGACTGTCTTCAAGCTGGAATATCTGAGAAACAGTAGCTGCTCAGTTCATGGCCTGGACTCCACTGCAGTTCCCATCTAGTATTGAAGGGATGGAAGGTTTCTGGTAGATTGCTGGTCATGTGTCCACATTGGAAAGCTGAAGAAACTTGATTGTGGTATCCTGGAAAAATGCCAGCAGCAGCAGCAGCAGCAGCAGCAGCAGCAGCAGCAGCAGCAGCAGCAGCAAGAAGCTAACACAGGCAGGGAAACTAGCACTAATTCCTTGAATCTCCTTATTCCTGGGCAACTATCCTAGGTGGTTTTATGTCACCTTGATACAAGCTATAATCATGAGAGAGGAGGGAGCCACAGTTGAGGAAATGTCTCCATAAGATCCATCTATAAGACATTTTCTCAATTAATATCCAAGGGGGAGGACCAAGTCCATTGTGGTTGATGCCACCCCTTGGAGAGTGGTCCTTGGTTCTCTAAGCAAGCCATGGGATGGAAGCCAGGAAGCAGCACCCCTCCATGACTTCTGTATCAGCTCTGGCCTCTGGGTCCCTGATGTGTTTGAGTTCCTGCCCTGACTTCCTTCACTAATGAACAGCAATATGAAAGTGTAAGCTGAATAAAATATTTTCTACCCAACTTGCCTTTTGGCCATGATAATTTGTTGAAGCAATAGAAACCCTAATGAAGAGAGATGCCTTCTAGAAGGCACTGCTGGGGAAGGCCTTTTCCTCTCCCTTAGTACTTTCCAGAAATGCATTCTCATACTCATCCAGATGCTTGCAGCTTCCTTGCTTCCAGGTCCCATCTCCTTGACAATCAAGATCGCCCATCACAGGGTTAGAGGATGATCTGACCCTGTGCAGCTGGAAGTTACAGGTGGTGCAGTTACTTCTGACTAGGCATAGATAAAGGACCCATAACCATTAGAATGTCTGCAACATCCAGAAAAGTCCCATTATTTTGTCCAGTTTGGGAGTTGGTCTCTAGAGGTAAGGTAGCGCCTTGTACTTATTTCTAGATAGTGAAGAGTGAATCTTTACTTCAAGGTCAGACACAAAATGTTCCTGAAAGATTTTAGTATTTCTCATCCTCTGCCCATGCAAACTAGAAAACTTCAAGGTTGTGCAACAGCAACATGGTAGAATTCTTGATGGGCTGGGTCTGAGTTACTATGTAAAGCAGCTACAACATCATATATACTTGGCAAGGGTGACTGAAGCACCTCTGTTGTTTGAGCAACTGAAAATACATGGATATATATTCCTGCTACAAAGTCGAGTCTTTCTGTAAGACTGCACTGAGCCATGTAGCCAGGAGGAAAACACGTCAATGGGCACAAATCTTGTGCTTTAACTTTAATCTCTTTACTCGTTCCCTAGTTCTATAACCATTCATTCATTCTCTGATTCAGCAAAACCCAAGTGTGCTGAGAATCTACTTCCTGCAATAGGTTCAGGCATACATATGTGAATATAGAAGGTTGGGCACCTGCCCCCACCCATTTCCCAGGGGCCAAGAAAAGAAGGCATGTATGAAGGGGAAGGAATACAGAGAAGTGAAGCTGTGAAGAACAAAAGAGATGCGCTCAGGCAGAATTAAACATCAGTGAAGTTTTCTGTGGGGTGGTGTCTAAATAGCATCGATAACAAAGAACTCAGAGAAACAAGAATGTTCCATTCTCTTACATTGTACTTGTGAAAGGGACCATGGACCACTAAGTTACACATAAGAAACTTTCTTTGAAAGAATACCAGGCCATCCCCTTTCCAGCAGGCTTTTCACTATGTTTTTTTTTTTTAAATCATTCCATTTAGTTACATCTCAAATGACATCCCCCTTCTTGGTTACCCCTCCACAACAGTCCCATCCCATCTGCCCTCTCCCCCATTCCCTTTGCCTCTATGAAGGTACTCCCCCACCCTTCCACCCACTCCAGCATTCCCCTATGCTGAGGCATCAAACCTCCATGGGACCAAGGTCCTCCCCTCCCATTGATGTCAGATAAGGCCATCCTCTGATACATATGTATCTGGAACCATGGATCCCTCCCTGTACACTCCGTGGTTGATGGTCTAGTCCCTGGGAGCACATCCACAAGGGTTCCCGAGCTCAGTCTGATGGTTGGTTGCAAACATCCGCATCTGCATTAGTCAGGTCCAGCAAGCATTTTTAAGTGGCCATATCCTAGGCATCCTAAATGCCCCACCTCAGAAATCACTGGCAACCTCTTACTTCCTCACCAGTGGTTCTTTGGCAAAAACCTGGGCAGAAGAAAGCTTCAAGTTAGTCTCTCAAAGTAATCAGATGGGCTGTCTCCTGGTGTGGTGTCCTACTCGTTAACTTATTGTGGAAACTCATTAATCCCGTGTAAGGATGTAATTAAAAATTATCTCCTCTCCTTTGAGTAGTGGAGAGGGAAAGAGAATGGAGAAGAAATAGCTAGGCTGATTACCACAGAGAGAACATGGTGATAACAACTTACCTTTCTCTCTACTGGAGATGCCCCAGGCTTTTGTGGGGGACAATTTTCTTTTGCATGTGTCTGTGGCTCCTAGCTTTTTAACTGATCGATTGCCGCTCTCATTGCTTATCTGAGGTGCTGATGTTGAGTCCATGGCCAGATCCTACCAGATAGAGTAGAAAATCATCTTCCAGAAATATGTGAGACACACCTGTGTTAGTGAATTTCCTTGCTTTTGTGACAAAATATATGGAGGAATAACTTAAGCAAGGAAAGGTCCTTTTGGCTCATGGTTTAATGGGGCATGCTCCATCATCCTAAGAAGGTCCTAAGATGGCCAGAATATGAAAGAGCTGATAGCATGGAGCTAGCAGCTAAGAAGAGAGGCAGAGAAAGAATCTGCTTGTAAACCTCGGTGCTTGTCCGCATCCAGAGATGTATTTTCTCCAGCTTGGTCCTGCTTCCTAAAGGTTCTACAACCTTCCAAATCAAGTCTAAGTGGATTCCTGTGTAGAAATATATGAGCTTATGGAAAAATAACTGACACTCAAATTGCACCCACCTCTGGAAAAAAAACCCTCAGAACCCCCAAATTCCAATCTTGTGCCCTACTTCATTTCACTAAGCTAGGATCAAGGGATCCTTTAAGACCCTGGTGGATGGGTAGGGTGGGCATATGGAGCCTAAACCCCTCTCCGTGGTGAGAATATGCAGAAACAGAATCATGAACAAATATTCATGGATGAGCAGACTTCAGAGCTAAGGAGATGTACTTTGAATCCTGTCTCCACTATTAGCTAGTCATGTCACCTGGGACAATCAATAAAGATTTATGGGACTCAGGTGAACTGCTCATTAGTAAAATGGACTTAGAATATTCTTTATTCGTTCAATAAATATTGATGAGGGAAAGAGAGATCATTTTAGATGCTAGGGATGTAGCAATGCACACAGTAACTTTTCTCCCCTTACAGAACTTATTTGACAGTGGATAAGTGATGAAGATGAGCATTACCTATTATAAAGATGCCTTTAAGGACAAAATCAGATAAGACCTAGTAGATGATAAAGAAATTTTCATCTATCTGAATGGCAACAGCCCCATTCACAAGGATTTTCCTGAAACAAGCTACAGAGAAGTAAGTCACTGTTGACTCTCCATATCATCTGTTTCTTCCCTCTTGAACTGGTCTTCCCCTCATCCTATGTCAGCTCCTGTACGTATTCATTCCCTTCCAAGAAGACCAGAACTTGGTGATGTTAAGCAACTCCCAGAAACCTTGATGTCGTCACAGACTCTCCTAACAAAACATGAAAATCTTAATGGAACTGTGAGTTTTCAGTAGAGGTGGAAGGAACTGAAAATCTACTTTGGATCTTTCATTCCCATTATCTGTCAATCACATTGTGAAAGGGGCACCTGGTGCTCCAACACAACTCATCAGAATCACAAGCAGGTCGCTAGACACGAGGCCAAGCTGCATCATGGGATTATTTCATAGGAAGGGATTGATAGGACCAGAAGACACCCCCTGCCTGCTCCACTTCCTACAGTAATCTTAAATCTACACAATGCTAGCAGGGGTAGTTTAACCAAGTAGAATTCCAGACTATTGCTGTGGAACAAACTCTCCCACTAGTTTCCCAGTTGGGTTTCTATTATTATTATTATTATTATTATTATTATTATTATTATTATTATTACTATATATTTTCTTTATATACATTTCAAATGCTATCCCAAAAGTTCCCTATACCCTCCCCCCGCCCTGCTCCCATACCCACCCACTCCCACTTCTTGGCCCTGGCATTCTTCTGTATTGGGGCATATAAAGTTTGCAATACCAAGGGGCCTCTCTTCCCAGTGATGGCCGACTAGGCCACCTTCTGCTACATATGCAGCTAGAGACAGGAGCTCTGGAGGTACTGATTAGTTCATATTGTTGTTCCACCTATAGGGTTGCAGACCCCTTCAGCTCCTTGGGTGCTTTTTCTAGCTTCTCCATTGGGGGCCCTGTGTTCCATCTTATAGATGACTGTGAGCATCCACTTCTGTATTTGCCAGGCACTGGCATAGCCTCATATGAGACAGCTATAACAGGATCAGTTGGGTTTTTTTTTTTAAACTGGATTTTAACATTCTATCCAACCTTAGAGAAAGATAAAGGCACAAAGTCAGACGACATGCCACAGAAAGATCGTCATGTCCAATGTGCCCTGGACATACGGAATCACTATAGTTGAGAAAACCCTTCCCCAGAGCTAAAACTTAGCTCTCTGCATGTCATCAAGGCAAGGTGAAGCCATCAGTGAATAGAAAGGCCTGCACCTGGATCTTAACACGTTTCCTTCATCTGTGAAGGACGATGACGCCCTCAAGTTTCCCCAGTACAATATACTTTAAGTTCACTTATATCTCCAGATACCTCAGGACACTCAAAAGAACTAAGTTCTATCAGAAGGCAAGAGGAATTTTGGGGGTAGAGGGAGGCAACAGATAGAGAATGAAGAGCTCTTTCTTGGCTACATGATATCTGACAATTAGAGAAGGTGATTCAACTTCTGTGAGGCTTAAAGAAAAGACTTTCCTTGCCAAGAAAAAATAATCAGAGATGACCATAATTGTATCTAATCTGAACGTAGAAGATCATACTGGATAGATGGTCACAACAATCCTATGTGGAATATGTTATTGCTCTCCCTCTCACTAGACGATGGTATGTGTTTATGTGGAGGTGAAGGTCTGTCCATTTTGGATGTCTTTTTTGGTCACTTCCCACCTTATGTTTTTAAACAGCATCTCTCCCTGTACCTGAACCTTGACAGTTTTGCTAGATTGGCTAATAAGCTTTAGAGACCCTCCTGTCATTACCAGGTCTTCAGGTTTGTGCTGCAAGCTCTT
This sequence comes from Mus musculus, assembly GCF_000001635.26. Taxonomy (NCBI): domain Eukaryota; kingdom Metazoa; phylum Chordata; class Mammalia; order Rodentia; family Muridae; genus Mus; species Mus musculus. Next base: position 71,914,913 of record NC_000080.6, read on the forward strand.
TGCTACCTGGATTTACAAACATGGTCAGGTTTTACATTGGTTCTGGGGATCTAAAATCAGGTAGTCATATTTGGGCAAGTGTTTTGCTGACTCACTCTGTTACTCTTACTGACATTTTACAGAAGAACAAAATGAGGCTTCAAGGGATAAGGTAGCAGCCCAAGGTTGCCTATTAGGGACAAAATAAAAGACATCTGCTTCCAATATATTGCCTCACAGAGACTAAACAATATTTCCAGTGAGCAAGCCTTGTATATTTTGAAAGATGTAAAAATCAAAACAACTTTGCAAAAATAGAGTGGATCTGATTTTTCTTCAACAAAGGAAGAAGGTTGAGCTAAGAAATTACAACAACTTGGTATCCTACTATGGGCCTAGAAATACTTCTGTTTGTTCTGCCATTGAACCATGATATCTCAACAATAAGATATAGTAGATGTTCAAGTTGTGTGCTATGTGTACATGTGTGAATGCAGCACTTGCATAGGCTTATGTACATGTGTGCACATGGTGAGTAAAAGCCAGATGTCAAAGTCAGATATCTTGCTTAGCAACCATCTGTCCTAGTCTTTCAGATAGCATCTCTCACTGAACCTGGAGCCCATACTGGCAGCTAGGAACCTCTGGGACCCTTCTGTCTCCTCGTCAGGTTTTTACACAAATTCTGAGGATCGGAATTCATGTCTTTAGGTTTGCACAGTAAACTCTTTGCTACCTGAGACATCGCCAGAGTCCCAGGTGCTCATTTTATAGCTGGTATTCCAGATCTGAATTAACCCCAGATAAAAAGATACAACACAGAAATGCAAACCTAGATCTATTAGTCTAGAACCAAGACCTACACTCAATATTGGTCATGTTCTTCATGCATTCAGGAAGAATCCTTTGTATTGTCCTGAAATCCAGCAAGACTAGGAAGGCTTCCTGCAGAAACTGAAGCTGAATTGTACCCTGATATCTGTCTAGCTTGAGGTGGGGGCACTTTTTCCTACCAAATCCCTTCTTCAGTAAGGACCGTGTCCATAAACTACAAATGACTGTTTGGCTAAAGGCATGGTGTATTCGAAGGCACTACTAGCAAACAGCTTAATTGCAGCAGACAAGCATTGCTGTCCCTTCAATAGATAAATAGCTGTCACCGAAGGCATTAATTGGAATGGCTTAAATATCTGCTGTTTATTTACAGTCACAGAATCTGCCACTGTGTGAGCCTCCAATGAGAAGGGTTGTCTGAATTCCTTCCTGCCTTCCTTTCCCACACCTCCCCATACAGCCCTAACTAGTCGCCCCAGCCTACCCACCTCCCCTAGCTTCTTTTGGGAGCTGTGCCAGATCGGCATTTTTTTTTTATTCTATTTTTTTATTTTATGTTGCCTGATTTATCTGTTCTGCAGAGCTTTCATTTCGACTTGGAGAATGTTCAAAGTAAAGCTCACCCTGTTACAGACTTAATTGGACCATATTTCAGTCCCAGTGTATCTGTTCAGAGTGGCTTCCTTATCCCGGGTCCATAAACTTTTATTAAGTTATATATCAGCGAATATACATATATATCCCACTAACGTGTTTGGGATCTTTTTCTTCCTTTCTTTCTTTCACTTTTTCCCCTTTTCTTTATATTGTTTTTATTTTCACAATAGGAGAAACATGCTTTATGGGCCCAAGGGATAGGCACTGGAAGATATGTGTCACTCTATCTTTGTTTAAACCAGGACGGACTGGACAACGTTAACCTCAATTTAGCTCAGCCAATAGATGTCAGAGTTGAGATTTCTCTAATTTCCATTCCGCATACTGGGTGTGTTTGATATGCTAATTCTCTATGTGTACTCAGCTCCTCCAAGAACTCTGCTTTTCATTTGCAGAGCTCCTGGAGGGAAGAAGAGAGATAAGAAATGATTTTGTAAAAGAACACAGGTTTACCGGTGAACAGCAAAACTGCTTCCTCAATCCTGTTTGGTAATTTGAAATAGCATTTAATATTAATATGCAATAATACCATGCCACACAGGGAGAAAACATCTCGCTTCCCCATGGCCCTGATTTCTGTGTTTGATGGTCCGAGTGGAGGGCTCTAATTGGTGGACCTGAGTCTGACATCAGGATTGTTTGAATTTGCTAAAATAAAAGTTCCCTCCCTTGAGAGTTTTCCTGCATCTACTCATTTCTCTGGGTTGATACCAGAACCAAACCTGGATTGTGCAGAACCAAAGTAGCAGAAGGTCGAGGAGGAAGGTTTTCCCAAAGGTGATGCTGGCAAGCATTGACTGCTGGAAATGAGAATCGAGGCAAGAGGGATGCCTAGTGGGTCTGTTAGATGAGGAAAGAGCCACACTTCCTATTGCACAGCAAAACACACTGAGATTAATTCTAGGCTAGTGTCCACTGAATTTTAAAAGCTCATCAAAATTCTCAAGGCCAAGTACAACCCATTCTAGCAGCGCCCTAACCTGCATATATCCATATATCAGCCAGCTAATTGGATCTAGTGCTCAACTTCAGACCCTGGGAGAACATTTTAGTAACAGAAGTAGGGTTGTCCTGTGTCTTTCTCTACCACACGGGTATTGATCATCTTTTCTTGTCTTATTCTTCATTTTTTTTACTTGGGGAAAGTAATACCTTTGTATACACACACACACACACACACACACACACACACACACACACACACACTCACTCACTAGTACTAGTACCTGAAGGGTGCTTACATGATATTCTCTGAAGGAAAATTTCTGAAGAAATATGCCCCGCATAGAAGGAATCTGTATTTTGCCATCCTCAAAAATTTAATTATGGGACCTTAATTTAAAGTTTGTACTACAAGAAGAACTGACCAGATCTAGGCTTGTCTTCCTTCTCCACTGTAAGTCCTGAGGCTTGAAACAGCTTATTTACTCCCATCCTGACTTTATATGCAATGAATACAATTCCTGACCCTATGTGATAACATGGGGTTCGCAGGTAGTATATACAAACACACTCACTTCAGAGCCTGGCCAATGGAAAGTCTAATACCAATGATGACATTACATTAGAAGTATCACATCCCATTTTTCTTCTTATTATACTATTATTTGCTGTTACTACACCATGTTATTAATTTTACTATTTATGTTATTTTATCATTTCTATTACTATACCAAAGTATTAATTTTACTATTGTTGTTGCTGTCATTGTTGTTGTTCCTGCTTTATACATTATACAACTAATTCAATGGCTTACTTCACCAATGGCTGTTTTTGAAGTTGAGTTCATGAAAAAATAAAAAGTGTAGCCACACCCAGATCACTTTGTAAGATATTCAAGACAAAAGATGAGGACAGAGCTGTGCCTACTCAGGAGTTCCACTGTATATGAGGGGAGCTAAAAGTTATTTAGACAAGAGAGCATCTTCATTAGTAAACAACACAACAACAAAGTGCTCTAGCCAAGTGTGTAGAGACTGCAGGAGAGCAGAAAGTGGACTCTCTAATTCTGGCAAAAGGAGGCAGGCATTTGAGCAGCTGTGGTATTCCAGATGGGTTCTGATGGAAGTGCACATTGTTATCAGGCATGAGAGAAGAGAGAGGGAATTAGGAACAAAAGAAGTGAAGTATACAGTAGTCTAGACAGTGGTATGTGTTAAACACAAGCAGGTTCAGTGTGATAGGAAGATGAGGTATAGAGAAATAAGTGGCTGAGATATGAAATTGAAAATGTACTGTATTACTTATTAATTCCTCCATAATAAATCACCTCAAAAATTTAGTTTCTAAGATAAAATTGTCATCTCCTGAAGCCTCTGTGGTCAAGAGAACTGCTCTACCATGGCTGGTGTCTCTGGTTCCTGTCCTATTTCTTACAAGACTACTGTCATAGCATCAGCCAGAAGTGTAGTCATTTCCAGGATCCACTGGGGCATGACACCCTCTGGGACTCACCTGTGTGACTAGACACAGGGTTCTTTTTCTCACGAAGCATTGATTGACATCGTCCTCAGTTCCATGCCACATGGTCTTTTTCACAGGGCCACTTGCAAGATGGCATCTGGCTCTATTAAATGGAGCAAGTGAGAAAGCAAGACAAGAAACAGCAACAGGATAAAGACAGAGTCCTTCCATAGCTCATGTGTCATCTTCCGTCATTATATTTATTTCTGTGAATTTAAATACAATACTGGGCCCTAATCATATTCACTGGGAAAAGTCTATGCAGAATGTGAGTATCAGGAGGCACGGGCCCTTGGAACCACTTCACTGGCCTGCTTGTCGGGTACAGGATGGCAAAGACTGTGGCAGCATCTGTCGATTTGTCCAGGAAACCTGTACTTTATGAGTAGTGGGAAATCATTAAAACTGGATGGGGGTGGAGAGTGAGGATGATGGATGGAATGAGATTTATACTTTAGATTAGCCTACTCTTGTTACTAGGGAAACTGGGGTTCCCCTTAGGGTTCTCAGTCTCCTTAATGAAATAATTTAAGAGTGGAGTAAAATGGAGGCTTGAGGTCAGTTTTATTAGAGTTTAAAAGAGAAATCCTGAAACAAGCAAGCTGTAAATCTTGGCAGCTTCCTGGAGGAGGAAAACAAAGAAGATGGAAAGGAGAAAGGTACGCCATTAGAGTTAGGCAGAGAGGGCAGCCATATATGGCAGACTGTGATTACATGGCAAAAAGGGAGATGGAGGGAAGCTTCAGAGAAAGATTAAGAAATCCCAGAGGTTTAAAGAAAGCATGACTGGAACAGCAGTAAAATGAAGAAGAGCAAAGTTACGTTTTTCTGAGTAATTCAGAAATGTGGGCAGACTTAACAATGTGCTATGGGATGTCAATGCCAGGAAAGAAAAGTAGACCACTTCATTAAGGCCATGATTCTCCAAGCTCTTTAATGTGTTTTAAGGTGCAGCTACCTTCCTGAAGGGTGATCTATTGGCCATGTGATTGATAAGCCCAACTGGATGTAACATTCTTTGTTTCCTGTGGTTTAGTAGGTGCTCATCTGCACCCCTGAGCCTTATCCAAGCTGGAAGACTGACCCAGTGGAAGAAATTGGAGTAAACACGGTTAGCTTAGAACCCACAGTATCACTGAGTCTGTCTCTCAGGGTCACTTCTTTTTCCTTACCCGCACCCGGGTACTGTTCTTTCAAACCCGACATATCTTTGTCTCTGCCTGCCAAAGTCTGCTCTGTAGAGATGAAGCTGAGTTATTTCCCATAGCACTGTCTTCACTCTCTGAGGTTGAGTTGCCATTCCACACTGTGCCTGTTGCCTAGAGCTGCTGTAATCAATTACCACAAACTCAGTGGCTTAGATGACAGAAATGTATTCTCTTATAATTCTATAGGGCAGAAGTCTGAAATCAAAGCATCAGGAGGACCAGGCTCCCTTCCAAAAGGAGAACATTTCCTACCTCTTTCAGACCCTTGTTGCTCCAAGCACCTCTTGGCCCAAGGCTACATGGATCCAGTATTTACCTCCGTCATCACAAGGCAGACTCCCCGGTGTCTTTTATAAGGATATTCACCAATAAAACTAACCAGGGCAGTCCAGGAATGCTCTCATCCTTGGAGCCTTAATTTAAATGAATATACAAATGGAATTTAGCTTGTTTAAGGCATTTGGTAACGATATCAAATATATAACATTCACAGGTTCTGGGACAGAATGGGAACATTGTTTTTGAATCCACTAGACATCCTTTGTGTGTCCTTGTTTTTCGGTGCTGACTTCCAATGCAGCAAGTGATGCAAACCCCTAGTTATCTCCATTCCAAATGTGGCATCCATCTTCCGCAGGAACAATACCTCCTGAGAAGGGGGGGAGGGTGGATTAAAGAGAGGGAAAACAAAGCCCTTTTTGTAGTTAACAAATGTAAGCAAATATAGAGGATGCTCAAAGTGTGAACATGTTATAGTGGGACAACTATTAATGGTACAAAGTTTTAGATCTAGAATTGGAGCGTAGAATTAGAGTAAAAGTAAAACTGAAGAAATGCTGAACTGGGAAACTTTTACATACACACACACACACACACACACACACACACACACCACACACACACAGAGTGAGAGAGAGAGAGAGAGAGAGAGAGAGAGAGAGAGAGAGACAGACAGACACAAACAGACACACACACACAGACACACCAGCAACACTAGCAACATCAGTACAGAACTGAATACAGTTTACAGCCTGGAAGAATTTATAACAACCTATTTGCCTGTTCCCTGCTTCTTTGTTTCATTTAAAGGAGACCTGAATGGCCTGTCCCACAGAAGAATCAAGTCAAGTTGGGTTTCAGTCTCCAGTTAATCTTCACATGACTGACTCTGCCCCTTACCCATGTGATACAGCAGTTTGAATTATGTACTTTAATAGGTGTCTATTTTACAGCCTAAAGTCACAACGTCTAACGATTTGAAATATCACTACGGCAGCCGTTGCTCCCTTTAGAACTCTACATATTTAAACAGAATTTCAGTTACCAGAAAAACTCATCTTTAGAGAGCAAAAGGGAGGGGTGGGGTGGGAAATACACTGATTTAATGTTTTATCAAGGGGAAAGGAGTGTGGAGAGAGCTTGCTGAACATCAAACGATCTTCAGTGCGGTGAATTTAGCGAGGCATGGAGCGGTGTAAATTGGAAGATTTAAAAGCCTGAAGTCTAAACATCACTTTTGTTTTCCCAGGCCCTAGATATTAATAAGACTATTGTGGAAATTATAAGTCTTTCCTTTGTAAGAGATGGGGAAATCAAACATTTGCATAAATAAGCAGAGACCGCATTCTCCCCAAGGTGAACACGTCCCAAGCCTTCTCAGAGCTGGTGCTCCTGGTGGAGTTAGTGACATTGCCTCTTATTGGATGCTCTGCTCTAACCCTGTGCAGTGCTTGACCCTTCTATTCCAGCATCCATTTTCCTTGTTTCATCTGCAGGTAGCTGAGTGGCCTCGTCCTTTTCCTGACCCCAGGTTTCCTTCCAAACAGCCCCTTTAACTGCCCTGTCTTGTTTCAGCCTCTCTATCTTCCAATCCTGATCTGGAATTCTTTCCCTCTACTTGTTTGTAAACTATCCTTTTCATTGAGCCATTTCTCTGTTCAGGAACCTGCAGTAGTTCACTGGTGCTTGACAAATGAAGACTGGGTCCTCCGTCGAGCTCTCCGGATCTGCAAACATCCTGGGTCAGATCTTCTATCCTTAGCTCCTGGTTATTCTCCTTATCCTTTAGCCAAGTTGGGGTCCTACCCCATTCTCACTTGTGGCTCTCTTATCCTCAGGGTTTTGCTATATCAGGGTCCTCTGCCAAAATCTACCCTCCTTCCCACCCGTCTTATGCTTTGTTTCCCTTCAATGGTCTTGCAGACCTTCCTGCCTCAAGCTTTAGGCTATCTAGCTTACCTAAGAAGGGAAGGCTTATCCGTCACTTTGCTCACCTTTCAGGCCAAGTATATACCGGAGAGGAAACAGCCCAAGGAAGGAAAGACTTACTTTAGCCCATGGTTTGAAAGGATGTGATCCATCATGACAGGAAAGGCATAGCAGTTAGCACATGCAAGGTCACTGGAACACTCAGGGGCTGCCTTACATCTTGGTGAGCCAAGAGGGAAAGAGATCAGGCTAGACCCAGGCCAGACTGCAGCCCCTGTGACCTATTGACCAGTGACCTATTTTTCCAGTCTATACCTCTTATGGATACTAGACCCTCACAAAAGAGTGCCAACCTCTGAAGACTAAGTGTTAAAATACATGGGCCTGTGGGAACACTTCATCATTAAGCGATAACAGAAGGTTAACATTGCGCCTCATTTTGCCCATATGTGTAGCACTGACCATGAAGCAGAAACCCCCTTGATGGTTGAGGAAGTAAAATAGTTCTGCATGCTTTTGTGTTCCTGAGAATTCTACACGAAAGGAGAAATGTTATGACTACTTTGTTGATTTATTATTGTACTAGTGTATAACTGCCTTAGCTATCATTTAGTAAGAACCAACTACAGGTCAGCTTACATAAGAATTTGTATCTGTTAATCCTCCTAAGCAGTCCCCTCATGGTAGTGACATTTAATCTGGAAATACGAGAGGGATGAGCATAGTGGATTGGAAGCATATACAGCTTTATCCAATTCCAGCCTGTCCTTTGCTCTACACAGAGTTTAAAGGTTGTTAGAGATTTGATCTCCCTCTGTGCTACCCTTGATACCTATGCATTATAATTCTGTTTTGCAGATAAAGTGGAGTTCAGTGAGGTTAACAACTTACTCCATACAATGAGTAGGAGGTGCAGACATGAAAACTGGAGTCTTATCTTTCTGACTCAAAACTTGCTGTATTTTAGGCTCAGTGTCGACCGGCTGTGTGTACTGCTATTTGCAATTTTTTCACCTGTAGAATGGGAAGAATATTTCTGTCCTGTCTCGGTATTGTTCTAAAATGGATATTGTGCTTTTTGAAAACACTCTCAAAGACCATGTGCAAAATTTATTATGAATAATAATTACATGGCACCAGGAAGTCCAGCCTCCATTCTTCACAAAGCCAGAAAGGAACATCAGCCTTGAGCCCTGTACACACCATTTCCAGTTAGTCACAATTTAGTGTATCCTTGACACTAAGGCATAAGAACTGAGACACCTGCACCTATCACTGATAATCTTGGGAGGTTATCAATGGAAAGCAGACTCCAGGATGCATGGAGTGTGGAATTGCATGTATGTGCATATGCATAGGCAAAACAGCCAGACACGTTTCCTCTTCTCTTGACTAGAATTGCTGGTACATACAACATCATAAGACAATGCAATCCAATGGGAGAAGTCAAATTCTGTCTGTTTAAACCCCAAGACAAGCTAATGTGAGAGTGTTTAAGGAATCTAGAAGAAATAGTAAGTCTCCCTGCCTCCTCATCCTTCTTCTTCTTCTTTATTTTTATTATTTTATTTATGGAGCCTCTGTGATGGGCACTTGTTTTAGCATCTTTTTTTAAAAAAATAATAGATATTTTCTTATTTACATTTCACATCCCCTTTTCTAGTTTCCTCTCCAAAAACTCCCTATCTCTTCCCTACTCCCCCTGCTCACCACCCCACCCACTCCCATTTCCTGGCCCTGGCATTCCCCTACACTGGGGCATAGAGCCCTCACAAGACCAAGGGTCTCCCCTCCCATTGATAACATAGCAAGGCCAACCTCTGCTACATATGAAGCTGGAGCCATGAGTCCCACCATTTGTACTCTTTAGTTGGTGGTCTAATCCCAGGGAGCTCTGGGGCTACTAGTTTGTTCATATTGTTGTTCCTCCTATAGGACTGCAAACCCCTCAGCTCCTTGGGGCCTTTCGGTAGCTCCTTCATTGGGGACCCTATGGTGAGCGCAATGGTTGGCTGCAAGCATCCACCTCTGTATTTGTAAGGTACTGGTAGAGTCTCTCAGGAGGCAGCTATATCAGGCTCCTGTCAGCAAGCTCTTGTTGGCATCCACAATAGTGTCTGGGTTTGGTGACTATATATGGGATGAATCCCCAGGTAGGACAATATATGGATGGTCATTCCTTCCAGATACTCCACATTTTGTCTCTGTAACTTCTACCATGGGTGTTTTGTTCCCCCTTCTAATAAGGATCAAAGTATCTATCCACACTTTGGTCTTCCTTCTTCTTGAGTTTCATTTGGTCCATGAATTGTACCTTGAGTATTCTGAGCTTCTTGGCTAATAACAACTTATCAATGAGTGCATACCATGTATGTTCTTTTTTTGATTGGGTTACCTCGTTCAGGAAGATATTTTCTAGTTCCATCCATTTGCCTAAGAATTTCATGAATTCATAGTTTTTAATAGCGGAGTAGTACTCCATTGTGAAAATGTACCACATTTTCTGTATCCATACTTCTGTTGAGGGATATCTGGGTTCTTTCTAGCTTCTGGCTATTATAAATAAGACTGCTATGAACATAGTGGAGCATGTGTCCTTATTACATGTTGGGGCATCTTCTGGGTATATGCCCAGGAGTGATATTGCTGAGTCCTCAGGTAGTACTATGTCCAATTTTCTGAGGATCTGCCAAACTGATTTCCAGAGTGGCTGTACCAGCTTGCAATTCCACCAGCAATGGAGGAGTGTTCCTCTTTCTCCACATCCTCTCCAGCCTCTGCCATTACCTGAGTGTTTTATCTTAGCCATACTGACTGGTGTGAGGTGGAATCTCAATGTTGTTTTGATTTGCATTTCCCTGATGACTAAGGATATTAAACATTTATTTAGGTACTTCTCAGCCATTGAGTATTTCTCAGTTGAAAATTCTTTGTTTAGCTCTGTACCCCATTTTTAATAGGGTTATTTGGTTCTCTGGAGTCTAACTTCTTGAATTCTTTGTATATATTGGATATTAGCCCCCTATCGGATGTGGGTAAAGATCTTTTCCCAATCTATTGGTTGTCATTTTATCCTATTGAAAATGTCCTTTGCCTTACAGAAGCTTTGCAATTTTATGAGGTCCCATTTGACAATTCTTGATCTTATAGCATAAACTACTGCTGTTCTGTTCAGGTAATTTTCCACTGTTGCTACGTGCTTGAGGCTCTTTCCCACTGTCTTTTCTATTAGTTTCAGTGTATCTGGTTTTATGTAGAGTTCCTTGATCCACTTGGACTCGAGCTTTGTACAAAGAGATAAGAATAGATTGATTTGTATTCTTCTACATGCTAACTGCCAGTTGAGCCAGCACCATTTGTTGAAGATGCTGTCTTTTTCCACTGGATGGTTTTATCTCCTTTGTGAAAGGTAAAGTGACCAGAGTTGTGTGGGTTCATTTCTGGGTCCTCAATTCTATTCCTTTGATATACCTACCTGTCATTGTACCAATACCATGCAGTTTTTTTTTAATCACAACTGCTCTGTAATACAGCTTGAGGTCAGGGATGGTGTTTCCACTAGACGTTCTTTTATTGTTGAGAACAGTTTTCAATATCCTAGGTTTTTTGTTATTCCAGATGAATTTGCAAATTACTCTAACTCTGTGAAGAATTGAGTTGGAATTTTGATGGGGATTGCATTGAATCTGTAGATTGCTTTTGGCGAGATGACCGTTTTTACTATATTAATCCTGTCAATCCATGAGCATGGGAGATCTTTTCATCTTCTGAGATCTTCTTTGATTTCTTTCTTTGGAGACTTGAAGTTCTATTTTTATTATTGTTGTTGTTGTTGTTGTTATAATATATTTTCTTCATTTACATTTCAAATGCTATCCCAAAAGTCCCCTATACCCTCCCTGCTCGTGCTCCCCTACCCACTTACTCCTGCTTCTTGGCCCTGACTTTCCCCTGTACTGGGGCATATAAAGTTTGCTAGACCTAGGGGCCTCTCTTCCCAATGATGGCCAACTAGGCCATCTTCTGCTACATATGCAGCTAGAGACACGAGTTCTGGGGGTACTGATTAGTTCATATTGTTGTTCTACCTATAGGGTTGCAGACCCCTTCAGCTCTTGGGTACTTTCTCTAGCTCCTACATTGGGGGCCTGTGTTCCATCATATAGATGACTGTGAACATCCACTGGAGACTTGAAGTTCTTGTTGTACAGACCTTTCACTTGCTTAGTTAGAGTTACACCAAAGTATTTTATATTATTTGTGACTATTGTGAAGAGTGTTGTTTCCCTAATTTCTTTCTCAGCCTGTTTATCCTTTGTGTAGAGAAAAGCCTTTGATTTGTTTGAGTTCATTTTATATCCAACTACTTTGCTGAAGTTCTTTATCAGAATTAGGATTCTCTGGTGGAATTTTTAGGATCACTTAAGTATACTGTCATATCATCTGCAAATGATATTTTGACTTCTTCCTTTCCAATTTGTATCCCCTTGATCTCCTTTAGTTTTCTAATTGCTCTGGCTAGGATTTAAGTACTATATAGAGTAGGTAGGGAGAGAGTGGGCAGCCTTATCTAATCCCTGATTTTAGTGGATTGCTTCACATTTCTCTCCATTTAGTTTGATGTGGCTATTGGTTTGCTGTATATTGCTTTTACTATGTTTAGTTATGGGCCTTGAATTCCTGATCTGTCCCAGACTTTTATCATGAATGGGTGTTGGATTTTGTCCAATCCTTTCTCAGCATCTAATGAGATGATCATGTGGTTTTTGTCTTTGATTTTGTTTATATAGTGGAGTACGTTTTTTGTCTTTGATTTTGTTTATATAGTGGAGTACGTTGATGGATTTCCATATATTGAACCATCCCTGCATCCCTGCATACTTGATCTTGATGGATAATCATTTTGATGTGTTCTTAGATTCAGTTTGCAAGGATTTTATTGAGTATTTTCCACAACTATATTCATAAGGGAAATTTGTCTGACGTTCTCTTTCTTTTTTGGGTCTTTGTGTGGTTTAGATTTCAGAGTGATTGTGGCTTCATAGAAAGAATTAGGTAGAGTACCTTCTGTTTCTATTTTGTGGAATAGTTTGAGGAGTATTGGTATTAGGTCTTCTTTGAAGATCTGATAGACCTCTGCACTAAATACATCTGGCCCTGGGTTATTTGTTCCTTTGTTTGTTGTTTTGTTTTGTTTTTGGTTGGGAGACTATTAATGACTGTTTCTATTTCTTTAGGGGATATGGAACTATTTAGATCATTTATCTGATCCTGATTTAACTTTGGTATCTGGTATCTGTCTAGAAAATTTTCCATTCTGCACAGATTTTTCAGTTTTGTTGGGTATAGGCTTTTGTAGTAAGATCTGATGATTTTTTTTGGGTTTCCTTGGTTTCTGTTGTTAATGTCTCCCTTTTCATTTCTGATTTTGTTAATTAGAATACTGTCTCTGTGCCCTCTAGTTAGTCTGCCTAAAGGTGTATCTATTTTGTTGATTTTCTCAAAGAACCAGCTCCTGGTTTGGTTGTTTTTTGTATAGTTCTTTTTGTTTCCACTTGGTTGATTTCAGCCCTGAGTTTGATTATTTCCTGCTGTCTAGTCCTCTTGGGTGTATTTGCTTCTTTTTGTTCTAGAACTTTCAGGTGTGCTATCAGGCTGCTAGTGTATGTTCTCTCTGGTTTCTCTTTAGAGGCACTCAGAGCTATGAGTTTTCCTCTTAGGACTGCTTTCATTGTGTCCCATAAGTTTGGGTATGTTGTGGCTTCATTCTCATTAAACTCTAAAATGTCTATAATTTCTTTCTTTATTTCTTCCTTGACCAAGTTATCATTGTGTAGAGTGTTGTTCTGCTTCCATGTGTAGGTTGGTTTTCTATTATTTATGCTGTTATTGAAGACCAGCCTTATTCCATGTGATCTGATAGGATGCATGGGATTATTTCAGTCTTTTTGTATCTGTTGAGGCCTGTTTTGGGATCATATAATCCTTAGATTTGCTCTTCTCTTTGTGTCCTGGATTTCCTGGATGTTTTGGGTTAGAAAATGCATTTTGCATTTTATTTAATTGTTGAATGTTTTCTATGGAATCTTCTGCACCTGAGATTCTCTCTCCTATTTCTTGTATTCTGTTGGTGATGCTTGCATCTATGGCTCCTTATTTCTTTCCTAGGTTTTCTATCTCCAAAATTGTCTCTCTTTCTGATTTCTTTATTGCTTCTACTTCCATTTTTATATCCTGGATGGTTTTGTTCAATTCCTTCACCTGTTTGTGTTTTCCTGTAATTTTTTAAGGAATTTTTGTGTTTCTTCTTTAAGGGCTTCTGCCTGTTTACCTGTGTTCTCCTGTATTTATTTAAGGGAGTTATTTGTGTCCTTCTTAAAATCCTCTATCAGTACCATGAGATGTAATTTTAAGTCCACATCTTGCTTTTCCAGTGTGTTGGGGTATCCAGGAGTTGTTGAGGTCACAGAACTATGTTCTGATGATGCCGAGTAGTCTTGGTTTCTGTTGGTAAGATTCACGTGTTTGCCTTTCACCATCTGGTTATCTCTAGTGTTAGATGTCCTTTGCTGTCTCTGGCTAGAGCTTGTTCCTTATGTGGGTCTGTAAGCCTGTGTCAGCACTCCTGGGAGACCAGCAATCTCCTGGAAGAACTTGTGTACAGAGGGCTCTGAAACAGCCCAAGGTGCAGATGGGAATCAGAAGTATCCTGTTTTGTTCCCAATTCTAAGGAGGAAGGAGTTACAGAGACAAAGTTTGGAGCTGAGATGAAAGGATGGACCATGTAGAGACTGCCATATCCAGGGATCCACCCCATAATCAGCATCCAAACGCTGACACCATTGCATACACTAGCAAGATTTTATCGAAAGGACCCAGATGTAGCTGTCTCTTGTGAGACTATGCTGGGGCCTAGCAAACACAGAAGTGGATGCTCACAGTCAGCTAATGGATGGATCACAGGGCTCCCAATGGAGGAGCTAGAGAAAGTACCCAAGCTAAAGGGATCTGCAACCCTATAGGTGGAACAACATTATGAACTAACCAGTACCCCAGAGCTCTTGACTCTAGCTGCATATGTATCAAAAGATGACCTAGTCGGCCATCACTGGAAAGAGAGGCCCATTGGACACGCAAACCTTATATGCCCCAGTACAGGGGAACGCCAGGGCCAAAAAGGGGGAGTGGGTGGGTAGGGGAGTGGGGGTGGGTGGGTATGGGGGACTTTTGGTATAGCATTGGAAATGTAAATGAGCTAAATACCTAATAAAAATGGAAAAAAATAAAAAATAAAATTAGAAGGAAAAAAAAGAATATATTCTTCCATGCCAGTATAAAAAAAAAAAAAAAAAAAAAAAAAGAAGAAGAAGAAGAAGTATCCTGTTCCAGCTGCTCCACTGATCCTGCACTATGTGTGCTCCTCACTGCCCTACTCCAGACAGTTTTTGGAGAGAAAGTGGCTATCTCACCTCTGAGCCCAGGAGTGAAAGCACTCCTGGGAGAACAGGTGTCTCCTGGTGGGACCCATGCATAGCGGGCTGTGGAACAGCCTCCACTCAGGGGTGCAGAGGGAGGACTAGAAGGATCCTGTCCCGGCTGCTCCACTATTCCTGTGTTCTGTGCGCTCCTCGAAGGCCCCGCTTTACACAGCTATTGGAGAGAAAAATGGCTATCTTACCTTTGAGCCCAGGAGTGAAAGCACTCCTGGGAGAACAGGTGTCTCCTAGAGGGACCTGTGCACAGTGGTTGTTTTAGCATCTTTACCTTTTCCTCCTGCCTTTCCATTGACATAATCAGTAGAGGGCACTGGAAAATAAATGTGGTCTATTGCAGCAATTTTCTTAACTTTTATTTTCCAGCGGGAAAAAAATGCTTTCCTCCCACATAAAAATCAAATGTGGAATCTTAACACATAAAACAGAGAAAGAATAATATTTTCATATAGATATTTATTTATGAGTATAAATATCTTTCATCCACTTAATATAAATTCTATCTAGTGAGAAAGTTTTTGATGAGCACAAAAATTTGAAGTTGGGATCATAAATAACAAGTGTAGCCATATGCATTTAAGATTATTCAGCTTCTGCATTCTCTATAGACTTCTTGGTATTAAAATCCTAGTACAAAGGAATGGAGTAGGATGTGCACGGAGCTGAATTAAAAGGAAATAAAGTAAAACAAAACCCTAATCAAAATGTTGACTATAGTGACATTAATCATCAATTTGGCATGATAATAATAATAATAATAATAATAATAAATAAAACACAGTTCAAGTACTTATAGAAGACAGTGTGAGAAACTGTAGACTGCAATGGAACAGAAGCATGTGAGTCTAACAGCCCTGCTTTACACACACTCTCTTGTATGTTTTTATGCAACTCACAAATATGATGCGTGTGGATAAGAGAGAATGTATATGGCTGTGTGCTGCAAGCTGATCCAATAAAGCATTTAAAAAGTTATAAGAATTGAGAAATTAACATTAGATTCTTGAATTAATTTTCTCAACTAATTGAATTTAACTAGTCAATTGAACCTTAAAATTATGCACAATCAAAATGACAAAGTATAGGATGGCAATTGAAGTAGTCAAAGACCCCAAGTCACCAAGTATAGGTTGCTCTAACACTGTACATCACTGTGGACCACATTCAGTACAGAAAGATACCATAGACTTCAAATAAAAGTCCATTCCTTGACAAGAATGGATGGATAGCCCTGGTAAGTCTTTCAACAACTCAAATGTGTCATGTTTTCAAAAATTATCATTATCCCTATCCCCCGAACACAGCAGTCTCAATTCCTAATTTTTCCACACCAAGATTTACCAGATGGCCTAGGCATTAACTCATGCTATGACCTCTACGGTAGTCTCTCACTGTCTTCTGAATTTATCTTTTGCAGAGGCCTGAAACTCTGTACCCCAGAGTTTCATGTATTTGAATGCTTGAGTCCCCAGTTGGTATAACTGCTTGGCAAGATTAGGAGGTGTGGCCTTGTTGGAGAAGATATATTGGTGGGAAAAAGCTTAGATTTCAAAAGCCAATGGCATTTCAACTGAGCTCTCACTCCCAGCTTCATGGTTGTTACCTCAACATGCAAGGTCTCAGCTAATGCTCCAGTGCCATGCCTGCCTGCCATGCTCCCTGATATAATAGTGTTTGTGAACTCACCCCTGAAACTTGAGGGCCCCATTAAAGGCTTTCTTCTTCTAATATGAGTTGTCTTGGTCATGGTGTCTCTTCACAGCAGCAGAAAAGTAACTAAAACCTCTTCTAACTTGTCTTCACATTCCTTTTCTTGAAGCAATTTTTATGATACTTCCTCTGAAAATTTCCCAGGACAACCAAACTAAAATGGCCAAGTGGAAAACTAACACACTGGCCATACTAATTTATGGTTCTTATTAACAACTGTATAGACACTCCTATGACTTGGGACTTTGTTGTGTCAGGAAGTTCATAGAAACTGGAAAGTGTGGCAGAGATTTGTCACAGTCATCACTTTGTAGATACCATGTGACCAGCTCCCTCAAGTTCCTGCTGTCATGGATTTCCTGCTGTGGTGAACTGTCTTCTTGAGCTGTTGGTCAAAATAAACTTTACCTTCTTTAAGTAGCTTTTGCCTGAGAGTTTGACACGGCAAAGAGAAAAGTGGCTCATAGAAAAATTAATCCAGATTTCTGCTCTGTCCTAACACTGTAGCTCAAAAGTCTGTTGAATTTAATCTAAAGGAACAGAAGCATAAAACAGCTAGCTGGTGATATTGTCTTGTCTGTTCATCTACCCCCAGGCAAAAGCTGCCAACCATTAATCCTGGGTAGCAAATGTTTCTTCTTTTAATGACCATTACAATTCTTCAGGCCTAATATTGTTCTTGAGCACAGATGTGCATTTCTCAGGGTGAGTTATTATTTAGGTGAATGAAATAGAGCTCCATGTCTCCAAATATCTAGCAAATTTTGCATATTCAACTATCTCCCAGGTATACTGAAGAGTCAGAAGAGAAAGCTACTGAACACTTTCTGTCTAGGTTTCTCAAATGTAAATGTACACTATTCAATATTTTTCACCTAACACCTATTAACAGTATTTGAATAAGTCATGGTCCAATAAAGGAATTTACAGTGGATGAGTTGTATGAACATATTTTGGTTGTTTGAATGTATTTCTTCTCTGTGTTCAGTGAGGAGCTGAGAACTGCTTGTTTTCCTTATAAGCTAAGGGCTTGGCTTTCCCAAGCCTCGTGTCACCAGCAGAAGGTTCCCAGGGTCATTTCACATTCTATGTACATCTAGGATATTTGGAATCAAACACATTCCAGGGTGGAATGAAAGCCAAAGTGAAAAAAAGAAAATAACCCCCCACATGTTAAAACAGTTTGGCTTGGGTAGAGGACTAACACCCCTGACATCTATGATCTACTGCCCTGAAAAGAATGTGAGCTTTTCCCACCAATTCTGGCAAGGTGAGACACAATTGCACATGACATTTGACATATAGTTCATACTTGCTTGATTTGGTCACAAGTTACTTTAAATCGGGTTCCCTAAAGGACAGGAGAATGTCTACACAAGTATAAGTCATGGGACTTTCTAGAAAGCACTCCATCATATATAGGTCATATAATGGTCACCAATGCCATTATCCCCTCAGAGGACAGGTAGCATATATGAGTCCTCTGCTCCCCACAGCTCTTCCATCAGAAGTTCAGAGAACTCAGCAGTCAGAAATCAATGGCTCTTCTGACTCCTGTAATCTACTCCCTTGTTTACCCACGGTCCTAGATCCAGGAGACCACTACAGCAGATTCCCTTGACTATTAACCCAGCCTCCACCCTGGCCCCTTTCAGGTATTTTCAATTCTTGTAAACACTTGATCATTTTTGAAATTCAAGTCAAGGCATCTTAGTTCATTATACCTAGGCACTAAATTTTCTACTATACATACCCTGCTAAGAGTAAAAGATTTTGGAGCCTGGTGGTGGTGGCACACGCCTTTAATCCCAGCACTTGAGAGGCAGAGGCAGGCAGATCTCTGAGTTCGAGGCCAGCCTGGTCTACAGAGTGAGTTCCAGGACAGCCAGGACTGCACAGAGAAACCCTGTCTCAAAAAACCAAAAAAAAAAAAAAAAAAAAAAAAAAAAGAGTAACAGATTTTGGATTTATGCCACTACTCAGCAACTTTGTCACATCTTATTGCTTGCTGAAGTACTTTAAATCTGCCTCTTGTCTGCCCCTCACCTCAGGGATGGATGATACTGGTATCACCGCTCCCCAAATTCCCATCATGAATGGATGTGAGCTTAGGAGCTATACAAGAGCTTTCACTGACTGAACGGGAGTTTAGGGGAACACTTTGGACACCTCACAACCTCAAGGATTTGACACAGGAGAGGAGTGGTCACAGATGCAAGACTGACCAATGCATTCCTTCTGTCTGTTCAATGTGCAGCCACACAACGAACTGAAGTGTTCCGCATCCTTTCTTTTGGTTGAAATTATCTCAGTTCCCTCTGATAACGCTGTATAAAGTCTGGTCAGAATCTATGGCTACCATTTATAAATGCCTTTGATTCTTAGACTTGGGGAAATGAATGAATTATCATGTAATACATACAGATTAGTAGCCTTTTTAAAAAAAAGACATGGACTCTATGGTTGGGGGAGGGGCATTAGCTGAGTACAAGTTATTGATCTTCAAGTCTTTTTTATGCAGGATGAGAACTTAGAGGCTCTGGAAAATTGACTTTCTCAAGGTCACACTGTTACTCAGTGGGAGAACAAAGATGGGACCCTAGCCTTTGATTCCCAGCTCTGTTTTGGTGTGATCAAAGGCACAGTTGGCTGGCTGCGGAGGAGCCATATACAGGCTGTATGTAGCATTTGCATAACATATTACACTAAAGACAGGATCCCAACTGAGTTTCTCAGCAAGAAAATAACAATTATTTAATCAGGGCTCTATTTATACGTTTATTGTGAAAGTTAGGTTAAGATTCACTGGCTTGATTAAGGGTGCCACTTACACATGAAAGTGTTTACTGAGCTGAGCTCCCTGGAGTGAGATTCAAACTAACTTGTGACAGCCACAGCACATTTTCATGTCCTGAAAGCCATGAATATCTTTACGGAGACCCAAATCTTTGGCTTAAAACAAACAAATGCCTATCCTTGAGGGCAAGCTATAAACAGAATTCAACCAAGACAGAATCCTTCTCCTATGCTGTTAGTGGCATCTCCTCTTGAGTTTGTGTCTTTAAGCCTAATGAATCTAAATACACTAGAGATGCCAGAGAAGTGCATCTCTGTAATCAGAGCGTTGTTACCCTAGGCAGCATTGGGTTTGAGCTTTAGAATAACCCTGAAGGGAAGCAAAAGTGCCTATAGTCTCTGTTTTATGCCTTTGGAAGCTAGAAGCTCTCAGGAGTTCAAAGACTCAAGGCCTCCCACCTTGTTCATGAAGGAAAACGCTAAAATTAGTGTGGGGGCAGGACAGTTTTCCTTGCTTTTACATCATTTCTGCCTGTGGAATTCCTCCTCCTGCAAGGAGATTTAAGTTAGGTGCTATCTCTTGAGTTACTGTCTAGGAAACAGTTTTCACTTTTACAAAACGGAAAGTCAAGAGGGCTTAGGGTTTCCTCTCTATAATGCTGGATGGAAGCAACTCTTTTCCTGGCTTTGGGCCAGTCATTCCCAACCCAGTTGGCTCTCAGCTTCTGTATGGATAAGACAGAGGAAGGGGAACCATACTTAGTTTGTGGTATTTGTAGGATGGCCAAATGAGAAAGCACTCCGACAGCTTAGCTCTCTTCTGGCTTTTGTAGGTTCATTTTCCTACTGAACAGACGCACTGAGGAGTTTCTGTGCCCTAATTCTGGTGTCGGTGGAAGCATATTCCCTTTTCTAAGCACTGCATGCACCTCGGCGATACTTCTAAGAAGTCCCTAGCAAGAATGCCATTGTTTTAATGGATTACAAGAAAAGGATCATTATATCCCCAAAGTGCAAGCCTTAGAGGCATTATCAGCAGTACAAGAGGCAAGTGGGAGACAGTCCGGATACTCCACCCCCAAAATCGCCCAATCTATCTCTCAGCCAAGTGACAGCAGGTCCCTGTCTCTACCCTCACCCAGCTAACATGGTGCTATGACACAGTTTGACAAAGCCCATCCCCGCCTCCATCTTGATCAGTCTTTCCCAGGTCTGTACATCTCTTCTGCCCTCTGCAGCTTACCTAACATTGGGCCCGGGTCAGGGGCTCACTGGAGCATCTTGACTGACTTCCACTTTTCTCCTTCCCTCTCCCTCTGGAGAACAGAAGTTCCTTCAAGCAGACAAGCAATTTCCAGTGTGTTTTTCACATTGAGCTCTGTGGGTACAACACACACTGCTGCTGTAGGGGGGCAGGCATCTCCCATAATAGACCTTATTTAAGTTGATTACCACAGGAGATCATGGCTACACATGACGCAGAATTTCTACCTTCCTTACACTTCAGAAGGCAAAGTGGTAAATTTCATTTTTATTTCCTTTAAAAATTTTTTTTTAAAAAAGCATTTTTTTTAAAGCAGCTCCTTTGTGCACAGCAGCGCCTCCCCTGAGATTCTCATTTCAGATTAGCCTATCAGGTGTGCAGTTCAGTCCAAGCTTATTTCAGCCAGGGCTGGTTTGATATCCCTGCCTTTCACAAGATCTTCCCCCCAGAGGCTGGTGTTCCCTGGTGCCTGCTTACCCCTGGCTGGCACTGTGTCCTTGAGGATAGCTCTATTATATCATCGGATCATTCCAGTTCATTGCAGCTTCTTTTTCTCTCTCATTATTATTTTCCAATCTGGTCCCATCCATTCTTCACTCTCCCCTCTCCTCCTGCCCTACCCTTTTCTTTCTCATGATCTTCCTGTCTTTTCCTGCTCGGGTCTCTACATCTTTCTAGCACATGTTCCATACCTACTTCAGTGTCCCACTCAGCTCTAGCTGCAGCCCTCTTCAGACCCCAGTGGGAGCATGAGAAAGCTGTTAGGGTTGTAGAGAGGAGATTTCTGTAGAACAAAGAAGGTTGGCAAAAATCACCCAGGTCAGGTGGAGTCCTTAGCGCCCTGATATCTAATTCTCGGAGGAAAGCAGGTGCAAAGATGGAGGAAAGCTCATGGGAGGCTGCTTGAGGTAGACAGGTCTACAGGGACAAAGCCAGGATTCAAAGATGACAGCTGAATCAAAGCAGCCAACAAGAAAGCAAAACGGAGATATTGGCAGCCACTGCCTGGCTCTGGGGCAGTAAGTAGGGAAAATGCATCAGTCACAGACAGACCTGCTCTATAGCTTGTTCCGCTGGGTAGATACAAAGGCACCAAGGAGAAAGTGAAATGTCAATCAATCTCTTAAAGGGGCCACTGGCTGCCTCTAAAATTCTGGTAAGTGGCAGAGGAAGGTAGGTGATGACCACTTCTCTGTGGGTTCTTTGGGCTGTGAATGGAGACAGTGTCTCAATAAACACATTACACCTCATGGGGCGTAGGAGAAATTCAATTAGGTTTGAATGAGAAAGGTAACTTGAATATCAATTAATTGTCTAATTGAAGATAATGGAGACCTGGGGCACCCTGCCAGGTTGATTCTCACACCCAAATCCAGAGATTTTCCCAGGGATTAAAGACGCAATTTAATTACACCTTTCTATTAGATTAGATGCTGATTGCATTAGGAGATCTGAGTTAATTACATAGTTAATTACACAGCCAATAACTCCTCTTCTCTAATAGTGTGCTGACTGTGGGCTGGTGTCACAAATGAGCTCGTTTTTCCCTAAATGGGAGCACTGGGAGCACAAGGGGTAAGAAGAGCCTTGAGCAAGGGGACTTGTGAATACTAATAGGGAATTATTCTCATTGTCCCTTGTTCTTGATGAACAATAAATTATTCTAATAATATTTGCTATTGTAGCTATTCATTATCTAAGGGTAATTAGGAAAGAAGAGCTTCGTGAGGTCTCCTTGGAGACACATAAAGGTTGCACCCATGGGCTGTCTTCATCTACTGGTCCTCTCCCAGGAAGCTTTCCTTCCCCATCTGATGGGACTGGACTTGGCCCTGCCTATCATCCTCAACTGTGCACTAAACAGTAAGTTAAATTTTAGTTTTCTGGTTTTCTTGTCTGGGAGATGGGAAGGGCATGTAAGTGGAATGAGGAGGCTTGGGAATTTGCCCGATGATATGGAGCAGTATCTTAGGGGTTAGAACTCAGTATCATGTTTGTTGTTGTATACTGGGGGACCTCTTTACTCAAACTGCGTCTTTGTGGACCTTTCCTTAGTTAGCTTCTCTTGCTACCATGATAAAAAGCTATATTCTGAGTAACAAAACAAGACACAACAAAAATGTCAGAAATTTCTTTTTAATTTTGAAGGTTGAAAGTCCAAGATCAAGACACTGGAAGCTTTGGCATCTAGAAGAGGCTATTTACTTTGCCATTCATGGAACACTTCTTCATTTTGCTTTTTCCCATCGTAGAAGAGACAGGAGCTCTAAAGACTTGTGATAGCGGGCACTGGCTTACGCACACTCACATACCTGTGCCTGCACATGTGAGTGTTTATACACGGTAGGCTAGCTCAGAGGACAACTTGAGTGTGTAAGTACAAACATAGAGGTCAGAGTGGCATGTCAGGTGTCCTGCCTTACCACTCTTCCTTTCATTTCCTATCCATGAGATCTCTCAAGGAGCATAGAGCTAGGCTGGTGGCCAGAAATCAATAATGCCCTTCCACAGAACTGGGTGGGTAGGTATCAGACAGATGCAGCCACACCCAGTGTTTTACGTGAGCAGTGAGCAATTGAATTCATGCTCTCATACCTCCCCAGCAAGTACTCTTACCCACTGAACCATAGCCCCAATATTTCTACGCAGATTTAAAAATTAAAAGACACTAATCCTATTCACAAGGGCCACAGCGTCACCATTGAACCCCTTCCCAAAGGCTTTGCCTCCTGATAGCATGGTGGTGATAGATTTCAACACAAGGGTTCAGGCGGGACACATGTTTAACTTATAACAGCTTCAATTCAAGATTGACTGCTTCTAGTTTTGGATAGAGACTGAAATGAAGTTCAACTCCCCCAGATGACTGTCAGAATTACCAGGGCTGAAACCCTTGTGGGTACCAAGACTTCTTAGACCTATTATGCTGTGGTACCCATAGACATAAGAAAACCATATGTGATCAGCCACCAAACGCAGACACTACTGCATATGACAGCAAGATTTTGCTGAAAGGACCATGATATAGCTGTCTCCTGTGAGGCTTTGGCAGTGCCTGGCAAATAGAGAAGTGGATGCTCACAGTCAGCTATTGGATGGAACACAAGGCCCCCAATTTAGGAGGTAGAGAAAGTACCCAAGAGCTGAAGGGGTCTGCAACCCTATAAGTAGAACAACAATATGAACTAATCAGAACCCCCAGATCTCGTGTCTCTAGCTGTATATGTAGCAGAAGATGGCCTAGTTGGCAATCATTGGAAAGAGAGGCCCCTTGGTCTAGCAAACTTTATATGCCCCAGTACAGGGGAAAGCCAGGGCCAAGAACTGGGAGTGAGTGGGTAGGGGAGGAGTGGAGGGAGGGTATAGGGGACTTTTGGGATAGCATTTGAAATGTAAATGAATATCTAATAAAAAAAATAGAAAGAAAACCATATGTGGAAGGAGCGATCTCCATGTCTGCTGAGCTGCCTTCCTTCACATAGTTACAGATGGTAGCATCCCTAGTGAGAGTGATACTATTGTGTCTGACCTACCCTGGTCAACATCTGCTGGAGAATGCTTAGTATGAGGAACCAGGGACCAGGCTGACTGCAGGTAAAGGAGAGAACAAGACTTTTTTTGCCCTTCTGGGAAAGATGTCTTGGAGGCAATCAAGTGTCAGCAACTGACACTGATTCAAGTCTCACTAATATGAGGAAAATGAAACACAAAGGAATTTAACTGATAAACAAGAGCCAAGCTTGGTTTCCCAAAGACCTCATTCCACCCAGACCACTTCCTCAGCCCAAAACATGGTCTTGATGTAATGACAAATATCTTTCTCATAGAGTTCCTTATTCCTGGGCCTAGCAGTGCTGCTGCACCATCACCCGGCACCCCTCATTAGGAACTCTTCTCTGAAGGCTTTGTCCAGAGGATCCCATTCCATGCCTCTCTAGAGAAGTTGTCTTATCTCCCCTGCTCCAAAGTGTGATACTATGCTCATATGCCTGATTATTCCATGGTGAGACACCTGAAGACACTGGCCCAGCTTTGCTTTCTCCATCTGTGTATGAGCCCACTCACTCAGTACATTTTTGTGAGCTGAATTTTCTATGTTGCCTTAGGTATTTGGAAACGTAGTTGGTTCTGTCAGACAGGAGGTTTGACCCTCCTGCATTTTTTTTTTTTTTTTTTTTTTTTTTTTTTTTTTTTTTTGCTGAGGTTTGGATGATGCTATTCTTGCCATTTCATATCTCCTTCATGTGACTCCACATGGGTCTTTGCTGGTCACAAGACTTTCACAGCCCTGCAGTCTTTGGGCATCAATTATATACATGGAAGGGGCAATCTCTATTCCTGCTGAGCCACCTTCCTTCACAGAGCTACAGATGGTAGCATCCCTAGTGAGAAAGATAGTGGGTCTGACCCATCCTGGCCAGCATCTACTAGGGAATCTTGGCGAGGGTTTGTTGGAAGATAGAAATTCCCCCTCTTTCCCCATCTAGGCCCTCTGCCCTCTCCAGAGCCCCATATATCTTTACAACATAGGGGTGCTGTGTGTTCCTTGTGACCAAAAATCTGCCAAGACATCTGTCTTGTGTCTTCTCACCTTCCCTTAGGAGCCTGTCCATAGAGTAAAACATGATGCCAAGAATTGTATCCTTAACTAACTTCTTTAATACCTCTTTAAGGATGGGATCTTGTTTTCCATTTCAGAGAGTCTAGTTGGCTCAATTAAGATTCTGAATTAATTGTTAGCAAAAACTCAAAGTGTTCCACACGCTATTTGCTTTGAATAAATTCTCCTTCAAAGGCCTTAATGCACTAGCTTTCAACTGGAGGTGGCAACTACCCCTGGGGACAAAAAGAAATGGTTGGAGGTTTATTGGTTGTCACATGGGCTTCCTGAGTTACTGTCATCAAATGAGGTAACTGCAGGGACATTAAATGTTTTGCAATGTAAGGGGTAGTCCTGACCTATGATTTGTCTCATCCAAAGCACCAGTGGGCACCTTGTTTTAAATCAGAGCAAGGGAAGTGTATCAGATACCAACAATAGAACCTTGAAGCAAATGGGGGACGGGGAGGTCCTTGTTCTAAGGACATGGAACCAGATGAGAAGTGGCTGTTTACCCCATATAGTCTGGAACCTGCTTCATTGCCCTTCCTGGCCTCCTCTAGGCTTGTCTTCCTCCCCCACAAGGGCCCTGGTCCTGAGCAATGGCAGGGTGGCATTTTTACTGCCCATAATTCCTCCTAGAGAGCACACAATGGGAGCAAGGAACCCAAGGAGTTTGTGCTCTCTTCCAGCCAGCTCTCTCAATGACCCAAGTGGATCTTCTACTAGGAGGGCAGCCTCACATTAGAGCTGAGTGATAGCTGTGGCTAGGCTAAGCTCAAGGGTTCCATTTTTGAACCCTTGAGGAGACTGGATGTCTCACTTAACCAAACTGGGCAGTCAGCAGCTGTGAGCTGACTTCTCCCTGGGGAGACAGACCTCAGTCATTGGGGTGGGGGATCCAGTGGAGAGGTTTGTATCAGAGGGAAGGCAGAGGAAGCTAATTTCAGTTGGCATTTCAAGGATAATTACAAAACTGTGGTAAAACAGTTGTGCAAGGAACAAGCAGCTGGCGAGCTCCTATCTTCCTGAATCCTGTCCAGGTGATGAGGGGTAGGCGTCAAGTCCTCTCCTCTACAGGTGAACATCCAAGAGCAACTGATGAGATAATAGAAGAGAACACAAACTGCTTAGAGTCCTTGGTTTCTGGCAATTGAAACTCAATAAGCATGAATGCAATTCATTCACAGAATAACCTATTTGTCAGCAATGAGATGAGAAGCAAAGTCAAAGAGTAGTCTGGAGAAATGTAGGATAGCAGAGAGACACAGGGACAGAAAAGCCACAAATAGACGTTTACTGTTGTGGTTGCCCAGAGACGTCCAGGGTGCCAGGCTCCTCTGGACAATAGGTGTCATGGCTACATTAACATTCCATGTCCCAGAGAGCCTTTCTGATGCTTTAGCTGAGCCACTTCCCAGGAATCCTCTCCTGCCCTTTGTGAAGGAGCTTATGGGATAATCCTTGATAGGTTCGTATGACCAGCTAAATATGAATCTAATGACAACATCTTATTTCAAGGAATCTAGGACTATGTCTGGTTTTCTTAGTTTGTATAGCAGAGGGCACATCCTGTGCCACCTGTGTGGTAGTGTGTCATGTGTTCATCCTTTTCCTCTCTCTCTCTCTCTCTCTCTCTCTCTGTCTCTCTCTCTCTCTGTGTGTGTGTGTGTGTGTGTGTGTGTGTGTGTGTGTGTCTATGTGTATGTGTGTGTGGTGTGCATATAGGAGCATGTACATCCGGAGACCAATAGTTAATGACAGTCATCTGCTTCAGTTCTTGACAAAGAGTTGTTCATTGAACCTGGAACACATCAGCTTGGCTATGATGACTCAGCAATGAACTCTAGGGTTCCACCTGCTTCATCATTCCATCACTGAAGTTACAGACAGATGTCACCATGACTGGTGCTAGAGATCTTGAGTTCAGGGCCCCATTCATGCCTAGCAGGCACTGTACTGACTGAGCCATTTTCTCAGCTTCTAGCCTTGGATTTTTTGATTCTTCTACCATAACCTCCTAAGTGATGGGATGATAGGTATTCTTTTGCTGTAGTAGAATTTATAAGACTAAGACTAGGTAATTTATTAAAAAAAAAAAAAACAAAAAAAACAGGTTAATTCATCCATCAGTTCTACTATCTGGGAAGCCCAGGACTGGGCAAGGCACATCTGCTAAGGCCTCATTCTGCTTTAAGCCTTAATAGGAAACTGAAAGACAAGCAGATAGGCACACATGGGCCTAATTCCCACAGTAGCTAATCTATCTATGCCTAAGAGAGAGGCTGATTCATGAAGAGTTCCTCATCACACACACACACACACACACACACACACACACACACCCCTCCAGGATACCTCACTCCCCAGCATTACCTCACAGAGGATTTAGTTTCTAATACATGAACTTGAGTGGGAGACACATTCAGATCACAGCATATATCAGAGATGTTCCAAATATCGGGAAGGTATTCAGATGCCAGGTTTCCAAGAAACATATCACAATGCAAGCAGACTGAAGAAATTTCAGCTACAACAAATGCATTATTGTAAAACTGATAACTTACAGAAATAGATTGGGAAGATGGAGGCTACCAAACTCTTGTTCCTGAAGCTTAGATAATTGAGAGGGTAAGATTTTCTTATCCCACTTTGCAAGATCAAAGAAGACTTAACAAGCTAAAATCACTTTGCTGCCAAAATATTGTCATTTACAGGAAGGTTGAAACTAGAGTTTACCCCAACCCTGATACATGCCACATGCTAAGCTTCCTTTTGTCTACCAACCTTGTTTAGAAAGACTGTGTTCAAGCCTTCCTGGAAACTGGAAGCATTCCTGGAAAAGCCATCTTAAAAGCCTCAGGAACACACTTGTTCCCTGACTTATATCTATTTAATCCAAGGCTATCCCAACCTGTTCTCCTATGGAGAATCATGAGTGGGACAGCTGGGGCAATGCTGGTCTAGAATGGGGACTGAACGGGTACTAAATAGACAAAGATAGGCCCTGGAATGTGCTGAACTGTACTGTCATTTCCAATTCTCCACCACGCCCTGTGTTCTATAATTTCTAGGTCTCCACTTACTTTTTTTTGCCTCTACCTTAACTGTGAGAATATGTGCCACCTAGCAAATGGCCTCAAGCATTGACAGACATCCCTTAGCTCCACTTGCAGTTATATAGATGCAAATAAGCAATAGGTGTCTTTAGTCACAGTTTGCAATGCATCAGTAATAGAACACAATCAGCCTAGGTTTTTCAGTACTTGACTTGACCCTCAGAATTCAGCAACATAGAAATCATTTCCTTCCTAAGATATGAATATACATTCACACATGCAGCACACACATTCATACAAAGGACAGCCAGGTGGAGTTGCTTGCCTTTCCATTTTCTGCCCTTCTACTCTTGGTGCATATCGTTCACCCTCTCAGAATCATTCCACAGGTGGCTGCATAGCTTTCTCTCCCTATCTTCAAACCCTCTTTGAGTCTCTCTCCTTCATGTGGCCAGGGTCCAAAGCCTGTTAACTGTTAATTCTTCTAGTGTGTTAAGACAAAACTCTCAATAATTTGGTTACAGAATCTGGATTGATACTAGGAAAAAAATCCCATTGAGGTTTCTCATTCTTGGACTTTCCAGAGTTTTCCAGAAAGAAGAGCCCTGGGGAATTAACACGGACATGACATAGAATGCCAGAAATAAATGCTAGTGTAGAAGGAGAAGGTTAGATGTGTATCAAAAGAAGAGTGAAAAACTGAGACAGACAGACAGACAGAAGTCATCTTCCTGCATGTGAAGATTATGTAGAAACAAAGGAAGAATGTGGGTGATATCTCTGAAGCACAAGTACTCAGGATCAGAGATGGAGAAAGGAGTTTAGATGGTGATTTTAATGTTACATGGTACTCATCTACAGCCAACATCCTGTGAAATATGAGTTTGGAAAGATTTCAATACACAGTGCAGCCCCCACATTACGCCAAACATCTCTAGCTAAGACAGGCTGACCTGACCCGGAACTGATCAGGGATCAGAAAGACTCTTAACTAGTGAAAATCTCCCCTTTTTTCAATTCACACATCTACAGCCATGTTGAACCTTAGCATTACATCTCCATGCACAGTTTATTTCTCCTGAATCTCCTACATGTTTATTAGGCATGTTTATTAGCATCCCTTGCTTATGACTTTGACTTGGTTGATGTGGGAGATGGGACCATGGAGGGTACCATGGTTTTTTATCTCACTGTACTCTTTAGAGGAGCTGAGTTTGTCATCACAGTGACTGGAAGCCAAGGTCTTAAATAATACAGATTCAGGGCTGGAGGCTCACAGAGGATGGAGCTGTGGTAGTGATCAGAGCTCCTGATGGCTGAGTCCACAGCAGAACTCTGGGATCTCTGAAGCATGAAGGGAACATGAGAAAAATCCTCCCAGGAAGCATTCTATCACCAAGAGACAACACATTGATCATGGACTCTGAGCAGCTGATTGCTCAATTCTGAATGCAGTGGGTACTTTAATAGATTCCTTTTCTGCTGGGAAGTCTGAGATCCTGGATTCTGAATGCTGGCCACAAAGAAAAGGTAAGCAATATATTCCTGCTAGGAGATGAGCATACAGAGCAATCCCAAGCTTATTAGAATGATCCTTGACCAGAGCACCCTGTCTCCTTTATGCTGGAGTCTGTTAACCACACAGGTACCTTCAACTTTACTATTGCATTTCTGTACAATATTTATTTCTCCTGTATCCTCTCTGTGTTAGTGAGATTGAATCCCTTTTTAATGATTTCAGACTCTGAGTTGATGTGAGAAATAGCACAGATGAGGGTGAAGAAAGCAGAAAGGAACATTAGGGAGGACCAGGGATGAATACCCAACTGCCCTTTCCTTTTCTCTTTTAGGGATAAAGATCTCTCCACGCAAATCACAGGTCCTGAGCAGGAAGAGAAACTCGAGCCTTATATTTATGACATAGTTCTGTGGTCACAGCAAGAAAGTGCTGGTGGAGGCACAGCAGAGAGTGATGAGGGATGGGGCTTTCCTAGAGGCTCATGGGAATAGTAGTTTCTCATTTAGTGGCCAGCAGCTGTAAGGAGTAGAGAGGAAAGTTGACTTGCCCAGCACAGAGCAGGAGTGGGAATACATCCAGGCCTGACTTCTAGG
This sequence comes from Mus musculus, assembly GCF_000001635.26. Classification (NCBI taxonomy): domain Eukaryota; kingdom Metazoa; phylum Chordata; class Mammalia; order Rodentia; family Muridae; genus Mus; species Mus musculus. The sequence goes on from NC_000080.6 coordinate 71,945,296, forward strand.
TTCATGTACTTACACTAGGCCTAAATTAAGTAGTTGAAACTCTTGGTTCTATAGATTCATGCATGAAAAAAAGCATTTGTTTAGAAATGTTCATCTGAGTCCTCACTCCACATCTTACTAGCTCTATCACCTTGGGAAGTTGTACATATTATTTCTTTACCCCACTGTCCATGGACTGTCCATTAAACTAATTGTGTTAATTATTCAAAAAAAGCATTCTGAGTGTTTTATGTAAATAATTTTACTTAATACTACCTCCAAGCTCCCATGTATTCAAATTTTAGTCCCTAGCATGGTGCTATTGGGGTGGGGGCTGGTAGAAACGTCAAGAGCTGGAGCGTGTTGAGGAGCCTTTTGCTTATTAACTGTGTATTCTTGAGGGAGATTGTAGGTCAGACTCCTCCTCTTCCTTTCTCTCTTGCCTCTGGCCGTACTGTGACTGCCTTTGTTCCACTGTGATGAATTCTTCTTACTATAGGCCTCTAAACAGTGAGAGCAACAGACTACCAACAGAAACTTTCAAAACTTGCTTTTCCTCGGCTGGCCATCCAGGTTTCTAACACCAAAGGAAATCCCTGACTGACATTATCCTCACAGGAGCCCTTTGAAAGTACCATCATCTTTATTTTAACAAAACGAGAAAAAAAAAATTCTACCTATTCTTGTTTCAAATCTCCATTGAGCAGATTTTTGTTAGAACAATAAACCTGAGTTCTTGGAAAGAGAAAATATTTGTGTTGGCTCACAGCCTTGTAGGTTACATCCATGCTCCGTTGGTCTCATAGCTGTGGGCCTGTAGCAAGGTACTTTGGAGGGAGTGGTTGGTAGGGCAAATGTTTCCATGACAACCAAAAAGCAAAGAAAAGAAGATCAGAATCCTAATACCCCCTTTAAGTTCATGCCTCTAAGATCTAAGGACCTCCTGTTAGCCCAACTGCCTAAGAGAGTTAGCACTGCTTCATAGTAGTGGCAAGCTAGAGACAGAACATAGACCTTTGAGGGATGCTCCTGACCTGGATAGCAGAATCTCTGCCATCACAATGAGAAAAGTTAGAATTAGAGAGAGCAAGGACAACCCCTAAGGCCCCCAAACACTGTAATTAAGCTATCCAAAGACCCTGTGCTTGGTTATACGTAACTCAATAGGCTCAGCTCTGAGCTATTATTTGTCAGGAAATAATTTGTACCACTGAAAGGGAAAAAAAATCAAGCTGGGAATGATGTGGCAGCTTGAAAAATTAGTATCTGGGGCTGAACCTGATAGGGCACAATGTGGCACAATGGGTCAGTGTGTGTGTGTGTGTGTGTGTGTGTGTGTGTGTGTGTGTGTGTGTGTCTAAAGGCCAAAAAACATAAGCATGTTTTCTAATCATAATGTTCAGGACCCTGGCCAGTGATGGCCACATTGTTCTAGATCTATTATGTGGTCATTCTGATTCCCATTCCCAAGGCAACGTTTGTTCCTTACATGGTGTTATTTTCTGCTGGGTCTACATATAGCCTTTGTATTGTTCCCTTGAGGAGAAATGCCTTGGGGGTAATGAAAGAAGAATCCAGTAGTAGAAAAATTTCAAGAGCATATAGCAGGATTGGTGAATGAAGCAACACCAGGGACTTCTCAGCCATTCTCCAGTGCTCACAAGAAACTAGGAAGAAGACAGGAGTATATTTGTTGCCAACATGATGGCAAGAGGAAATTTTGTAAATTCTGATTCACCTGACCCATGCTGATATCCTTGGATGTCATGGCTTCACTTTCAAGTACTTCTGAAGTATTGGACTAATGTACCTGTTGTCCACCTGCAACCTATCTGCTGTTCATTATGCAGGTGAAGACACATTCAACCAACCAGCAAGATAAAGGAAGCCAGGGCTACATCAGCTTTAATACAACAGAGTAACACGGAATTTCAAACCCACATCCAGGCTAGCTGTGTCCTTAATCCTTCAGCAATAAGGGGGTTGGCTTTACCTGGTGTTCATCATCCCCTGTTAGAGGGGTGACAAACTGTAGCAACTGAACTACCGTTGAATGTGGCACTGTGGAACCTTGATTCAAAGTTCTTTTAAAAGAACTTTGAAGTTCTTTCAAAGCCACTAGGAGCACTACATCTCAGGGTTAGGAACATTGGTTCACTGTGAACCTAGTTTTGCTACTTGGTACCTAATAATTTGCACAAGTTTCTACCATGATTTAAAAACTGTCTTAGTGTGGTGTGAGCCTAAAGTCTATAAACTGCTTAGCAGTATACATAAAAACTGTTCAAACATTCCTGTCAATGAAGAGTATAAAGAAAAGATAGTGTTGAAGACAATTATGTACACATATTGGGCATTTACGGTACCCTGTTGTGAATGAGTATTCCTGAAAAGAGTTTGTGTTTGAAAGACTGATGATTAACCAGAGCAATGTGTCAGTAATGTGGAGAGATTGCAATGTTATAGGTCCAGAAGCTAATTATCTTGGGCTGGCTTTATCCCCTGGAACAACCACAGCTGGTCCACCTCTGTGTCACAGCTAACATCCTGTGACTAATAGAAAAATATCCTTCTGAAATCTATTAACTTAGTCTGTTACTAGATTCCACCAACCCATAAGCTAATAATCAGATAACATCTGCAGCTTTTAGAAAACCTTCTCTCATATTGCTGCAACCACCTCTCTGGTGTACCCACTAATGTATTTTAAACTTGCCTTGATTTAGGACTCATTTCTGTTGTTGTTTTGTAAAACTATAATATGCCAGAAAACTGCCTCCACATTGAAAGATGGAATTTTGGGTAACTTAAATCTCAGTTCCTAGACCATGGTCACTCAAGGTGGCTCTAGAATATACTATCCTTTATTCTTGTTAAGATGGGAGCTGTTTCTGCATATGTGTTGATAGTATGCTGTACAGACTATACACTCTATGTGTGCTTTTGTCCCATAAACTTTTGTGGGTTAATCATCCCACCCATCAGATGTAGCCACAAGAGGAGACACAAGAGAGGTGTGGGAAAACAGCTTATTACTTACAGGGATTAGAGATAGGCTCACCACATAATACAAGGAGGAAGACATGGGGGAAACTCCAGTGAAGTAGCTTAACCAGAAGAGGAGCTGAAAGAGAGCTTTAGGAAGGCATCCTTCTTCCAGTGCAGAGCACACAAGCCAAGGTGTGTGAGAATTTCACTCCTGTGTTTGAAAGTCACTCAGTCACAGTCATGAGAGGGTAAGAATGGAGACCTGAGCCTCATCGTACTGAAATGTCTGATCACTACCTGGTGTAGTGTTCACACCTGGGTATGAAGATTTGAGACAGCAAGAGAATATGAAGTCTTAAAATTTACAGTATAACACTTTTCTAAATATTTTACATGTTTAAATATATTTAATCTTTGCAGCAGCAATGAAACTTAAGCCTTTATATAAACTTTAATCATAGACCACCGTTATCCTCTCATTTCACAAGATTCCTCCTCCGACCAATAATAATGATGATGATCAAAGATGAACTCTCTTTTCCATGTGATTTGGCTTCACTAGACAATGTGATCAACATGATGTGCTATTTCTGAGCCAACCATGCATCCTGTCCTTGGGAAGACTGCCATTGCAGTGTAAACAAGCTTGGGCCATCTGGAACAAGCCTGGGGCTAAGTTATTTCCACCTGATGCCTCAACAAGCCCTTGGCCACTTACCACCCAAACATGGAAAAAGCTATTATAAAATCAGCCATGCTACCATCTCAAGCCTAGATTAAGACTAGATCTAGCAGGCTGACCCCTAGATTCACAGAAAATAACAAATACAATTTAAGCCATACAATTTTGACATAATTGGCAGGCAGCCATCTCTAAATAATATAGTAAAGTGGTAAAATTATATACAAGGAGTAACTAGAGAGTTAACAGAACACATAGCTGGTATATTTTAGAACTATGGTACACACTCTGGTTGCTTAGATTTTAACTACTCCCTTAAATAACTCTTATGACTCTAAGAATTACCAGTCTCCTTTCTACAAGTGAGTGAGGCTATGTAAGGAAAGTTCTGTTCTTGTGCCTGCAGACTGACAGCTCATTTATTAGGAGTGTCTGGACTTTCTGGTGACAACAAAGAAACATTAAAACCTAGTAGCTCGACACATAAAGTCTTATTTCTGTTTAACATCACTTGTTCTTGTGGATCAGAAAGCCATACCTCATGATCACTAAGAAAGAAGACAACTGGGCTAGAGAGATGAAGGCATCTGTACTCAAGTACACAATCCACACACAGACACATATGATCATAATTAAAAATTAGTTAAAATCTTAGGGGGGGGAGGATTGTGGGAGTGGCTAACTGCCAAGGCGGTGGTGTGTGGATGAGTGGGATGTAAACTAAAAAAGATCTCTTAAAGAGGAGGAAAGCAAACAGAGGGAGAAAAAGGATGAATAGAAAACAGGACTGCAGGAAGAGAGGAGGAGGAACAGGAGAAAGAGGAGGAGAAGGAGGAGGAACAGAAGAAGAGGAAGAAGAGGAAGAGGAAGAAGAAGAAGAAGAAGAAGAAGAAGAAGAAGAAGAAGAAGAAGAAGAAGAAGAAGAAGAAGAAGAAGAAGAAGAAGAAGAAGAAGAAGAAGAAGAAGAAGGAGAAGAAGAAGAAGAAGACATTGTACAGATAAACAGAAACAGTCTGGGAATATTTGTCTATGTCCTATTGACCAGAAAGTAAACCCTCAAGGAAACCTAGGAAGTATAGTCTTTCTGCTTTTAAATCCAAAAGAAAGGGCACAATAAATCAATGTTAATAACCCTGTAAAATGTCATGGATGTATGCATGTATGAACCTTGTGGGTACACAGAGCCTTTGCAGGTCCCCTGTCTGTTTTCTGCCTAGGGTATCCAATCCTATGCCCAGCTGATGGCTGGGACTTGATGCCTTACTTTTCTTCAGTGTCCCCTTGAAGCAGACTGCCTGGTATTCTCACTTTGCTCAACACTCAGAGCGGGAATCAGACTTAGAGTAATGTTTTGACCTTAATGAGTCCCCTGCCTCAAAGCTTCACCTTGTTTTCAGGTCATAGCTTTTTAGGACAATGGTTCAATACCAGAGGCCCTTGCCTCTTCCCAGGTTAAATACCTATACAGAACTATTTTTTTCTTTTAGGTTGTATAAAATCTCATAGAGAGCTTACAGCTCATCTAAGAGCCACCAGGGAATGTAACACTGTGTTAGTCTATCAAGGGACCTGCTCATCTTATTTGTGGGTAGAGGAAGTTAGAACTCAGACAAGGGAGAAAGTTGCTCACAGTTAGATTGCTCATGGCAGTACTAGCTGAAGACCAGTCCTGGAAGGGCTGAATTCTTGGACAGGGCAGGGATGTGTAAAGTATCAGGCCTCTACAAACTTCCATAAACTGGAATGCTACAAAGGGTACTGTGTCAGTACAGTCAATGCAACAAAGCATTGCCTTGTTTGGAAGGGAATAAGGTAGTTTATTCTGAGCCCAGTACAAGTGAACAAATGTGGCCCATGAATGAATCTCATGTTCCTTAGTGGAAGTAGTTACAGGCTCTTTCCCAGCCACAAAATAACAGAAAACTATCAATGCATTTACCGAATACCTTCTAGTCATTCAGTCTGAAAGATATTCAACATCCATGAGTCTTTTAGGCAGCATCAGGTCACATGAGCTCATGGGTAGTATGTGAGAAGCGGTTCCCTATGAGTCCAAGATCCATTGAGCCTCTTTGTTCTATCCCCAGACCTCTTCGTTCCATCTCTTTCTCCTAGGCCTCCTCCTCCTTTCTCTCTTTTCCAGACCTGTGAACATTATTTCCTTCCTGGAGTTGCTCTAAAAGTGTGAGCTGATTGCTGCTGCCTAGAGGGAAGTATAAGTGTAGAGGGGGACAGGCAGGTGGCAGTGGAGGAGGGGGAAGGGCTGCAACAGCTAGGGCCTTTCTCACACAAGAAGATGAGGTATTCAACAGGAACAATGCAGAATAACTAGGAGGAGGAGGATGTGCCAGGCCTGTTTCCCAGGAGACCAGCTCATTCCTCTGCTCCCTGCACCTTCTCTATCCATCATCCCCCCACCCGCAGACATATAACTAGCACTTCCACCTCCAGGACCACTGTATACCACTCACAGTCAGGGGTTAGGAGCATGCAGCTGGAATGTGGTGTATGCTTTCCTCCCCTTCTCCCTCTGTGACCTGAGCTAAGGACAACAGTGGGCCACCCTCAACCATGGTGGGGAGAGGAGGCACCAACCTAGGTCATACCAATCCAGTTAAAGATCTTTTGCACTGGTAGAACACTAAGCTAAAGTGAACATAAAATAAGTAGAAAATAGGTATTAAATCTAGAAGAATCCATGGAGGGAAGAAAAGAAGGGCAAAAAATGGTTGGGAGAAGCTAGCTGTCAGCCGACCTGCCTTAGTCATGATCGTAAGAGGCACAGGAGAAAAGATATACAACTGGACCTTCCTCAGACAGAAAAAGATACTTGTAAAACTATTATCTCATTTCATGGATGGGGAAACTGAGGCTTGTAAAGCGTGGCTTGTCCAGTATCATATGGACAGTTCTTGCAGAAGCAAGTTTCAGACTTTGACCATTACACCCAAATCCAAGGTTCTCGTCATCTCAACCAGGTGGGTGTCCTGACTATGATCTGGTGCTGGGCTGGTGGGCTCTTAAAGACCAGTATCAAAAAATAGCTGAATGGTGGGCAGGGTAAAGGTAAAGAGGAAAATTGCAGCTTTTAACTTCATTCTCTGTTTTGCATTTAAGAAATATTAGACTTTTCCTTGGAGGGTGAAGAGATGAAGTGGGATCTGTAAGCACTTAATTGTAGTTGCTTTCACAGCTACAGCTAGAATCACTCAAGTTTCATCTGGAGCTAAGAGTGCTCACTGAATAGCAGAGAGTGACTGGAGGTAAGGATTGGCAGTTGCTCTCTGTGTGCTCTTGCCAGGGCCAAAGTGTGTGCCAGCCTACTCTATTATTTAGCATCTGGAGAGTTCTTTTCAAATGCCAAGTGCTTTGTAATCTTCTGATTGGCCACCAGCTTCAGTGATCCCAGGTGTGAGTCTGTTTGAGAGACTGGATAAACAAAGGTTCAGATTGAATGATAGAAATACATCATCTCAAAGGTGAGCATGTTTTGCAACATTAGTTCACCATCAACCGTAGGTCATGCTCGGGCAGTGGGTGTAAATGTCTTTAGCAATGTGTATTAGAATGAATGCACAGGGTTCAGTGTGATGATGCTGATAATAATGATAATGATGGTGGTGATGATGATGACAACGATTTGTTTCATGTGTGTTGTGTTGATGGAGTATTTGGGATATATGTGTGTGTGTGACTATGTGTGTTGGTTTTCTCTCTCTCTCTCTCTCTCTCTCTCTCTCTGTGTGTGTGTGTGTGTGTGTGTGTGTGTGTGTGTGTGTGTGAAGTATACATGCCTTTTGTCTGTTGCAACTGGAATAACAGTAGGCACTGGCTCAAGAGCATCAATAAAGAAGGTTGAACAAACAGCTGAGCAAAGATAAAGGGAAATGACATTTTTCTTCCCCCTAATGTCAGACCATTTCTGAGAGGAACTCCACAGATGCTCAAGCCCTTTAGACAAAATCCTGCAGTATTTACATGTAGCCAAAGACATCCTTCCATATGGTTTAAATCATCTTTATTGCTTATACCGCCTTATATTTATGCAATATAAATGATATATAGACATTGGTTTTTGAATTGTTTTTGCTTGAATTATTTTTATTGTTCTGTTGTTAATTTTTATTTTTAGGGAAACATTTGCAATGTACATCATTGAATCTACAGATATAAGACCTGAGGCTATACAAGGCTAACTGTAGCTTACTGACTTTAAGGATTTAGTGGTGTCCTGTGCCCATTACAGGTCATCTGACTTGTGCTCCCATGATCCTCACTGTGGTACTCACATATTTCATTGTGAGAAGCACATCAGACCACTGGGACAAAAAGAGCTTGGGGAATCACATGGTACTTCTTCATATTTCTGTCTGGATTATTTAGAGGTCTCTTTACATGAATGGCATTGATCATCCTGGCATCTTAGGAGCCATTGGGATCCCAAGGTTAGGAATTAGAAATAGCCCCATCTATGGCTGATATCTCCCAATAATGGAAGTATCTGTGAGTTGAGGACCATTGATGATCAGAGATGACACAACCTTACAGACTGTACAATGGCTGTTCTTATTCACTGTACAGACAGGCAGATAACTTGCCCATGCTTAGCATTAGCTATCATCTCACTTTTTTTGCTTAAAAGACTTCAGTGGCTCTCAGTTAATCTTGGCTTTGTCTGAGATTCTGAGGTAGGATCTCATTCTGCAGTTCATGTGACCCAGAACTCATGATCTGCTGGGATTTCAGGCACATGTCATGGTGCTTCCTGGCTCTCATGTTGAAAAAAAAAAAAACCATCCCTTTGTCTGAGCCAAGATAGCCCACCAGAGTTGGCCCCATCTGTTCTAAAGCCTCCTTCTTCCTGCACCCATTCTTGCACTGTGCTCTGAGAACAAAGACTTTTCTAGTTTCATCTTTGTTTTAGAGATTATAGTTGTCTCTGTCATCCCTTTCCTCTCTCTAAACCACCCATTATATCTCTCCCTCTCCCCACTTTCCCTGAAACTCATGGCTCCCTTTTTATCAACTGTTATTAAATGTTGAGGCCATATAATGTTAGTTATGTTTTCACGGCTGGCTACTGGGTTTGGACAAATATACATATTTTAAGCTTTCTACCTCATGGCCTCATCTTTTTTCACACCTCCTGATAGGCTAACCTATCCCCTTGCTACTTTCTCTAGAAGGATTATATATCCATTTCACATGTCATCTCACCCAAGATTTCACATTCAGAAAAATCACTTATATTACCAAGACACATCAGGCATGTGTGCTTATCAGAGCCTGTTCTTTGTATTTGAATATGGTAGGATGGGTTTCTTCCCCATTAAGCAACCTTCATCAAGGCAAGGATGTGGCCATTTTCATGTGCTCACCTCTGGACAAGTAAGGTCCATTTTTGGGTATATAAACAATTATTCAGATCCTATTTCTCAAACACTATGAGCAAATTGTCTTGTTTTTATTTAAGTGAGCATGCAGAAATAGTTGGGTCATGAATTTCACTAGCCATGAAAAGGCATGTGCCTTATATGGCACTTAACTGTGTGTGTTGCCTAATAGGGTCTTGCTAAGTGTATGCATACTTATTGTCATTAAAATAAATTTAAAGAAAAAGCAAGGAGGTAGGTTTTCAAAGAAAGCATCCAGGGGAGGAGGAAATATGTTCTCTGGGCACAGGATGAGCAGTTGTTGTGTATTAGACAAGTATAAAACTGGCCTTGGTCCTGATTTAACAATCGGTTCCATAATAACTACCCAGCCAGGGATATTTACACTCTATTCCCATGAGCTGAAGTGTGATAGATTGAAAGTGAATTAGCTAGTATGTAGCTGATAGTTAGTTGATGTGAATAACCATTAACACTTTGGTTGGCCATTAATATTTTATCACCCATTATCACCTTGGTGTGAATTTCTAATCACAGGCTAGGCTCTAAGGAAATGAAATTAGACTGACAGCTATAGAAGTAAGAGGAGGAGGGGTGGTGAGATGGCTTAGGGAGTAAAATAAAGAAAAAACCTGGTACATAAGGCTGAGGACTTGAGTTGGATCACTGGAGCCCAGGGATCCAGGATCTAGGAGGCCAGATCCTGAAAGCTATCCTCCAATCGTTGCACACAATTGATATGTGCATGCCTACACACACTCCTAGTAATAGTAAATAGCAATAGCAGTAGTACTGAATAAATAAGCTTTAAGAATTAGAACCAAGAGGAGGAATTCAGAGAAAAGATCCTGAGTGCGACATCTCTTAGTTTTTTTCTGAACATGAGTTTAGACTGGGAGACAGAGGGGATAGATAACATTCAACACATCATGACCTTCTGAGACTAACTTGTGTATTTTGCTACACTGGAAGTTACAGAATGGGAATGGTAAGATTTCAGACTTTAGCCCTATGGAAAAAGCCAATTAAACCCCCTCTTGAAATCTCTTTTCTTGGTGTTCTGTAAAAATATTTTAATTTAAGCTTCTCAGCTTTCCTTCTAGTTTCCTCTCTCCACTGACCATAATCCCTAGGGACAACAGGAAATTGTAATGTTTTCAGAGGCTTGACTTCCAGATGTAGCTCCTTTGTTATCCTATGTCAACAGAGTATGATGGCTTCTTTATATGCTGGGCTGATGGGCCACAGGGTGTTCTGATATCTTATATCTGGAAAAGTCTAAGAGCATGTCAGTAAGATTAGATTGATATTTGAATTACTACATGAGTAAGCCAGTGTGTGTGTGTGTGTGTGTGTGTGTGTGTGTAGGGAGACACTCAATCTAAAGAAGAGATGGAATAAAAATCTAAAGAAAAAAGAAAGCAAATAATGCATTTTTTCTGCCTGTCTTCCTGATGCAACTTATGCCTTCTGTTTTAAGACTTAGATTACAACTTAATATTTGGCTCTCATCTTCAGGTACTATCTGTCTCTCTGTCTCTCTGTCTGTCTCTCTTTCTGTCTGTGTCTCTCTCTGTGTGTATGTGTCTGACTCTCTGTGCATCCCTGTTTCTCTGTGTGTCTCTGTCTCTCTCTGTCTCTCTGTCTTTCTCTATCTACTTCTCTCTCTCTTCTCTCTGTCTCTCTGCTTTCTCCACATGTCTCCTACCTCATATAAAGATTTAGACCTGTCTATAAATTTCAATCTCCAGTTTTGAGGCAAGGACAATCAGTCTCCAAGCGATCCCTACCATATGTACCCCAACTCTATAATACACTGAAGATTTGCCTAGCTTCCTCTTCTATTCTGGCCAAAGCCTTGATCTTTATCCCTGAATGGCAGCTTGGTACTCGGTTTATGGGAGTCTTCCTTTACGGTTAATTAAAATCTTGGAGGAAGATGTAGATTTAGTGGAATAACTTCCTTTATCAAGTTTTAATTTCACATTAGGAAACTGAAACTGTTGGGTTTAAATTGCTGCTTCGCTATTTTTCTCTGGGTAGAACTTGTATTACTGAGACATAATTACATGCAGTAAAATACACAGATATTAAAGCATACAGTTTAGTGAATCTTAGGCTGTTTATTGCATACCTTCTCTTTCTTGGCGTAACCAAAATATTAATGACAATATAGAGGCTTCTCAGAACCTCAAAATCTGTTTTTCTTTCCAGTCCCTTGCTCTTGTCTGTACACCCAAGAAGAAGCCACGGATGTCATTTCATAAGCTAATTCTGTTTATTGTTGCATATGGGGTTATAAGTAGATACTCATTCTGTACATGGTTTTTTTAATTCAATATGGTCCTTCTGGTATTTGTATATCTTACGGTGTGTATTTTCAGTCCATTTTCAATTGCTGAGTTGATTCTATTATATGAACATACTACAGAGCAGCTATACATCCCCAAGATGGGAACACTTACTATAAATAGCACTCAGATGCATGATTTTAAGAAAAGAACTTCAGTAGGGATGTGCTTTATAATTTATTTGATTTTTGGTATGTACTTAAGAATAGAATTATGTCCCATAACAAACTCCATTCTTTAATGAATGTATTCTTTGACCAGCAATGCATGATGCTTCCATTTTCCCAGGACCTATTCCAAAATTTCAAACTAATGATCCTAGCCACGATTACAATACTTAGTGTATCCTCATTTTTGCTTAATGTGTTGGACTTTACTATAGACTTATAGACTAATTGTATGCCCCTGAGTCTGCTTTTCAGCCACTTTCGTTAGATATTCTTTCTGCTATTCATTTCCATCAGTGTATTTTAAATTCTAGATAAAAGGTCTCTGTATTATAATTTCTCCTCCTACTCTTTGGCTGCCCTTTTCATATTTGTCTGAGACTTTAACATTCAGTTATTTCATTTTAAAATTTTGCCTCTGTTGTGAAAAAAAAAATAGACTGTTAAACTCTGTAGTTTGAAATCCTGGCTTTCTATCTAAGAAGTCTTTGTGGGCTACCAGATTTAGAAATTATAGTCCTGTGTTTCTCTTTAAGTGCTTTGCAGTTTTAGATTATCTACAACCCATACATAATTTACCTATTTCTAGTTAAAGGTTTAAAAGTCTTGTGTAAAGTAAAGTTTAAGTTAAACTTATTTCTTTTTCTGTTACAGACACAAAGTTGATCCACTAAAATTTACTTAAAAGACACTTTTCCGGAGTTCCTTATTCAATCATCCTTAAATTCACTTTTGCCTTGAAAAAATATAGTCCCTTGACCTTTGAAACACTGACTTTCTATTGTACTGATCAATTTGCCTATGTAAATGTTAGCATCTCTTATGATTATTACAGCTTAGTCATCAATCTCAAAATCAGATGCTATTTCTCTTCCAGCTAGGTTCTTCTTGTCCATGAATGCCATGGATCTTATTTTTCAATATTATATAAATTTTAGTATAATATTGTTAATTACTATAAAAATAATTATAATTATATAAAAATAATATATCTCTGGGGCTGGAGAAATGGCTTACAGGTTAAGAACACTGGCTGCTCCTGCAGGGGACCCGGGCTTGATTCCCAGCATCCACACAGCAGCTCACAACTGCCTTTAATTCCAGTTCCAGGGGATCAGATGCCGTTTCCACACCTCCGCAGAGACCAGGACATAGTTTCACTTATTTAATTTATTTAATAGTCTTATTTAATTATTTACTATAAATGAAATAGTCTTACTCAATTTATTTCACCAATACTTTGTTTTATTTATAGAGGTTTCTCAACCATTTGCCCAAATTCTTTTCAGGAGTTTTGTGTTGTTGATGCTATTATAATTGGTATTGATTTCTTAATGTTTTTCATTTTCTGGTTGCTGGTAGTTAAGAATGCTACTTATATTTGTATGCTGACCTTAGATTCTCAGACGTTGGTGAGTTTATCAATTAGATCCAGGAATTATTTTCATTTTGTTTCCATTTTTTTTGAAATTTTATACATGGACATACAGCATTTGCAAATAAACATAGTTTTACTTCTTTATTAATAATGGTTCTATGCTTTCCCCATATCTTGCCTAATTGCTTTGAATAACATTGAATGTTACACTTGATAGGCATGGAGAGAAAAATAAACCCATGCCCTTATACTTGTTTTTAGAAAACGATGTGTATGTGTGTATACACTTAAATGAAGGCAGGAGGAAGGACTTGTGTCCCTTTTTCAGGAATTACAGGTAGTTGTGAACTACCAAACCTGGGAGTTGGGAACTGAATTCTGGTCCTCTGCAAGAGCAGTGAACACTTTCTTAGCTTTGTCATCTCTCTAGCCACACTGTATTCTTCATCCTATACTTCCAAATATTTATCCATTAAATTATGATAACTATGGCTTTAACATACCTGTTGTTTATCAGATTGAAGAAGTTCTGCTTTGTTTCTTCATTGTTCAATAATGAGCAAATGAGCATCGGTGTGTGTGTGTGTGTGTGTGTGTGTGTGTGTGTGTGTTTCCATCCGTTAAAATGATTTTAAGAACTTTTTCTTTATATTCTTAATGATCAATCATATTGATTGTTTATATATATATATATATATATATATATATATATATATATATATATATATATATCTTAACTTAACTTGATGTTCCCAGAATAATTTTGATTTTTGTCGGGATGCATTTCTTTATATTCCGCTGGGCTCAGCGATTGTCAAGGATTTGATGCATCTCTCTTCATGCCTGGTACACCTCTTTAGTTTTATTTGCTGGGGAGTCCTTATCAGGTTTTGTTAGGTCGATTGTGGTTATGTTGGTCTCATAAAACAAACTCCCAAGTGTTTCCGATTCTCCTTTTGTGAGAGAGTTTGTGTACCATGGGTTTTTCTTTGCAAAACACTTAATAGAATTTTACAGAAGAGCTGGTTAGGCCAGAAGGTCCTAGGGTAGGAAGGTTTTAAGTTAGTACTTCAATTTTTCTAATAGATACGAGGTTATCCCGGTCATCGACGTTCTCTGTCCATTTTGCTTTTAAGGAAGTTTTTCTATTTCATATTTGTTGTTAAAGAAGTTTTTCCATATTTGTTGTCAAGTTCTTTAGCACACGTGCCAGAATTTCTCATTTTCTCTTTCTGTTTTTCTTTCTGTGGACCTCTTGTACTGTTTGAATGCTGTTATTTGATTATCTTATTTTTCTGACAGGGTCTTCTTGCTTCATAGTCCAGGAAGAATTGAAACTCTCTATGTGGCCCAGGTGGGACTCAACTTTGTGATCTGTCCAAACCTCTTGAATGCTAAGGATACAAGATTGTGCCACCATAAGTAGTATTCTCAGTAGTTCAGCGCCTAAAGAGGGTGTCAAACCCCCTAGAGCTAGAATTATAATTGTTTGTGATCACCCCATGTGGCTGCGAAGAACTAAACAAACTCTTGTCCTCTGCAAGAGAACCAAACACTAGTAACCACTGAATAATATCCCCAGCTGCTACACTGCTTTTTTAAATGATTTATTCATTTTCATTTTATATATAGGGGTGCTTTGCTTCATACGTCTGCATCACGTGCATAGAGTGCTTAAGGAGACCAGAAGAAGGTATTGGACGTGATAGCACTGGAGTTCCAGATGGTTGTATGCCATCATAACGATACTGAGTATTCAATTCAGGTCTTTTAAAAAAGCAGCTGGTGATCCTAACAGCTGAGCCATCTTTCCAGCCCCAGGTTCCTATACTTTTGAACCTAACTCAAAGAATGAGCTTTTAATTGCTTGCCTTGTCTTATATTTGGTCTGTTCTCTATTTCATTTTTCCATTCTATCGTTTCTAATCTTTATAATTCCTTTTTTACAATACGTTGCCTTAATTCTTTATTTTTATTTTTTTTTTAGTTTATTAAGTTAAAAACACGCAATTTTGGCATTTAGTTATTTTTAATATGGACATTATAAAGGTAAAACTTTTTTAGTTTAGCTGATGACTCCTATATAATTTTACTAAATTACAATGTTATCCAGTAGAAATATTTTCTAATTTCTTCTGTATTCATTTCATACTCTTCATGTAACAAATTACCATAGATACAAACTTGAAACAACGCACATTTGTCTTAAAATTCTGGAGGTGAGAAATCTGAATTAAAGGCAAGTGCTGACAAACTGCCACTCATTCTAGAAGCTCTGGGAGAAAAACGGTTCTCTTTTCTCTTGTAGGCTACTAGTATTTTTTTGGTTTTGGGTACTTTCTTTATATTTGAAGTGAACTGTTTGCCATCTTCTCTCCTCTCAGATAATTATTTCTATTTTTGCATTTTCTTTCTCTGGCTCTGGTTGTAGTTACATTCCCTTTTTATAGGTATCAAGAGATACACTGCTTACAGCATCAGTCCTTTGAGAGGTTCCTAGCCTTACATTTTGAGCTAAGTACATGTTATCTCCACAAATCTCTCGTATGTATTTGAAAAGAATGCAAGTTTGGGCACGTTTAGATATAATGACAGAATACAGATTAGGCTATTTTGTTACTGACAGTGCTCAAATATTTAGTTTTACTGGAATTTTCTTGATTTTCCTGTCAATTTATAAGACAGAAATAATAATATTCTCAGCTAAGTTTGTGATTTATTTCTTCATTTTCTTCTACTGTTTGTTGTCCCATCTTTTTTTCCCCATTTTTATTAGGTATTTAGCTCATTTATATTTCCAATGCTATACCAAAAGTCCCCCATACCCACCCACCCCCACTCCCCTACCCACCCACTCCCCCTTTTTGGCCCTGGCGTTCCCCTGTACTGGGGCATATAAAGTTTGCAAGTCCAATGGGCCTCTCTTTACACTGATGGCCGACTAGGCCATCTTTTGATACATATGCAGCTAGAGTCAAGAGCTCCGGGGTACTGGTTAGTTCATAATGTTGTTCCACCTATAGGGTTGCAGATCCCTTTAGCTCCTTGGGTACTTTCTCTAGCTCCTCCATTGGGAGCCCTGTGATCCATCCAATAGCTGACTGTGAGCATCCACTTCTGTGTTTGCTAGGCCTCGGCATAGTCTCACAAGAGACAGCTACATCTGGGTCCTTTCAATAAAATCTTGCTAGTGTATGCAATGGTGTCAGCGTTTGGATGCTGATTATAGGGTGGATCCCTGGATATGGCAGTCTCTACATGGTCCATCCTTTCATCTCAGCTCCAAACTTTGTCTCTGTAACTCCTTCCATGGGTGTTTTGTTCCCAATTCTAAGGAGGGGCATAGTGTCCACACTTCAGTCTTCATTCTTCTTGAGTTTCATGTGTTTAGCAAATTGTATCTTATATCTTGGGTATCCTAGGTTTGAGGCTAATATCCACTTATCATTGAGTACATATTGTGTGAGTTCCTTTGTAAATGTGTTACCTCACTCAGGATGATGCCCTCCAGGTCCATCCATTTGGCTAGGAATTTCATAAATTCATTCTTTTTAATAGCTGAGTAGTACTCCATTGTGTAGATGTACCACATTTTCTGTATCCATTCCTCTGTTGAGGTGTCCCATCTTTTTGAGACTCTTGCTGCACAACTATCCTGAAAACCACTATCTTTTACCATTATAAAAACTCTTTGTCTTTTGTGAGATCCTTGTTTCAACCACTAATTGGACATTCACGTTGCTGTTACAATGTTCTCATGTTTCCTCAATGTATCTCCCCCATCATTTTCCTTCCACCTCACCTGCTGTTCTGTACTTCATAACAGAATAGGTCTCTGAAAAGCAAGTCCTGGCCCTGCCCCTTCTCTCTTTCCTCTTCACTCCCTCTACACATGATCGCACTCACCATGAGCTCCCTACCAGGAACTGAGCAGTTCCCTATTGTGACTTATAAGAATGAAACCTCCCCCCCCAACCCCAAACCAACTAAACAAAAGCAAAACAAAGCCCCAAAACAACATTTTTCAATTAAGTAGCCTGCTTCAAGCACACACAGTATTATAACAACAGAAAATAATCTTCAAAACTTTTTAGAAAGATGTTACCAACATCTTTTGTTGAAACCTCCCTAAATTTTTGAAGTTGATTCATTTCCTCAGGAGCTAGACCTGACATTGGCCAGGTTCCTAAGCTTTGCCCCCAATACAAGCAAAATACAAAATATGTCTCTATTTACTGTCACACGGGAATGAATGGTTTGTAACAAGGCTAGTGCACCGTAGAACATCTGCACCTCAGGTTTTCATCTGTGAAATGAAGAGAATGAACTCAAACTTGCTGTAAAGGATTCCACACAGCAAACATGTTCTGCCAAGTCTCAATCTCACTAATCATCTTTATCATCGTCTGGCTGGTATTTCATTAAACATAAAATAGATTTTTCAAGGTATGGTAGTTTTTGGCTTTAAGACAACAATACTGCTGACATTTTATAAACTGCAAGATTAGATACGATGTCTAGGATTGCCCAACAAGGAGTAGGCAGGCTGGCTTGACTTTGTAATGGATGTTGAAGGTCTGACGATGTATATAGCAAACTCACCTTAAAGATGGTTAGCTGGGAAGGAGGGAATTCATGGGGATGAGGGCATGTCCAGTTAGGTGGAGTCTGTGAATTCAAACAAGACCCAAGTTGAAATCTGCTTTGTGGCGAGAGGCAATGGAGAGGCTGGGTGGTTGGCTTGAGATAGAATGCTATGGAACTAGATTTCCAAAGCCTCTAATACCAGGTAGGCACCACATCTTGCTGACCCTTCTCAGAAAATACAAGCTATTGTAAGAGTCTCCTCTGTTAACATAATTTCTTCCCTTGTTGGGAAATTTTCTCTCCTGTGTGTATGATTTCACATAGAAGTATTGCTCAAAGGCACACCTGGCACATGTCCATCAAGGTCAGACCTGGCAAGTGTCCATCAAGGTCATGTGTCCATGGAAACAAGAAGATGCTACAGAGGACTGAACTTCCAGCTCAAAACATAATTTTTTTTTTCTGGATCCCTTTGAGGAGTCATTGCCTGGTTGGGGAACTTCAGGGTTCAGCTGATTTTTCAGATCAATAGTATTCAAAGGGTCCAACTCTACTGTTTAGAAAGCTCTTTCTCATCTCTGCCTGGTTCCTGGAACAGAATCCCCAAAGCAAACAGGTTCCCTTGATGGAGCTGTTTGGTGGCTGTTTACACATTTGCACAATTAGCATGCCTTTTAGATGTAAATAGAAATCAGCCCAGAGGAACACACTATTAAGCAGAGGGCAACGTGCAGTGTGTTTTAATAAGGCTGTCAGTGAAGGGTTAACCCCAGTCCTTGCATCCACTCCGCAGGCATCCACAGCACCAAGCAGAGAGGCCCGCTGAATAGCTGAGCTCTCACAATGCGGCAGGGAGGGCAGTGTTTTGTGAGTTACTCCCAGGTGACACTATTTGAATGTCATTTAAAGTTCACTTTCATTATTTTAATTGTCACTGTAAAAATTTCCCATTCAGGACTGATTATGTTCTAAGAGAAATCAGAACTTAAATTCCAATCAATCATAATTGAAAGTGTTGTTGCAAGTGGCATATAAAGCCTTGTCTAGGATGTGATTAAGACAAGTATTAGTTACTCAGGGAAAAGCTGTAGGGAGATTTAGGAGCAAGCAGGATTAATGCTGAATAATTTACATGGTCAAAGCCATCAGAGGAAAAGGAGCAGAAACACTTGAGAGGTGTTTCTGTGTGTGTCCCTGGAAGGGTGGGGGTGGGGGAGGCTGATCCTTGTGGCTCACTTGCCATTATCTTGAAGGTGATGGGAAGGGCTTAGCTTGCACTGAAGAGTCACAAGATGTAGCCCCAACTGCTCTGGTGACTGGCTGAGTTTAGAAAAGCTTGTCTTTTCTTGGGCTATTGGGTTTTTAATATGATAATACAAAAGCTGGGCTGGTGAGTTGGCTCAGGGGGTAGAGGTACTTGCCATGCAAGCCTGGTGTTCTGCATTTGATTGTTGGAACCCAAGTAAAGGTAGAGGGAAAGAAATAATTCCACAAAGTTGTGTTTTGCTCTCCACGGGTTATAGCAGGTTCTTGTGACATCCCTCCACACACCTTATACATGCAAGTGTACACACACACACACACACACACACACACACAATTTTTTAAAATTTAACAAAAATTTTGAAATCAGCTTATATACTTGAAATTTTTTTAAGTGCTAATTTAAATCGGGACCCAATTTTGGCTTCACAACAGGGATAGATTTCAGATTTCAGAGAAACCAACCTAAGTGCCATCTTAATAGGAAGGCATAAGAACTGCCATAAAGTGAACCATCATCCCACGACATCTGATGCCATTGAAAGGGATCACCAGGAATCAGGGCCAGAGGACCTCAGAGAGGGACCTCTTCTTCGCACCTAGATCCCTCCCGCTCTACCCCTTCCCAGATTTACCTGAACTGAATTTAGGGAGCCATCCATGTTTGTTCAAACAGACATTAGTTCCTTTGAATACCCATGCCAACCATGCAAGAAGGGAGTCCCTGGTTTGCCCCTTGTCCCCAAACTCAATTGCTGGATAGAGGAGAAATTAAACCTGTAAGCTTTGAAATTGGGAAAATCAGTCCATCATAGTTCTTAATCTCTGAGGCCCAAT
The DNA here is from genome assembly GCF_000001635.26 of Mus musculus. NCBI lineage: Eukaryota > Metazoa > Chordata > Mammalia > Rodentia > Muridae > Mus > Mus musculus. The sequence continues at coordinate 71,964,921 of NC_000080.6, forward strand.
ATCCAGATTATAAGTCAGGATTCATGACTACAGTCCCTGTGGGACTGTAGAAAGAATAAACACAATCATAAGAGAATTACCCAATTGTAAGTTACAACATAGCAATCATCCTTGCAAACTTCAATCCATCAATACTACAGAATCTGCCCAGAAGGATTTCAGAAAATGGCTCAAATCGGAACCCATGGTTTCTGCTTCCTGCAAGGTTTCTAAACGATGAAATGGCCACCTTCCTGCAATCCCTATGTCTGTTTAACAGTTATCAACCTGTGGGTTGTGACCCCTTTAAGGGTTGCATATCAGATATACTGTATATCAGATATTTACATTACGATTCACAACAGTAACAAAATTGGAGTTTTGAAGAAGCAACAAAAATCATTTTATGGTTTGGGGGGGTGGTCCACAACAATGTGCAGTACTGTATTAAAGGGTCACAGCATTGGGAAGGGTGAGAAGCACAGCATTCAGTGTGTGTGGAAAGGATGTGAGGTATAAACAGTCCTGGCATTCTCCAGCACCCCCCTCCCTCCCTTCTGCTCTCCTGGTGGCTGGAAGAAAGAGGAAATGCAGAAAGTGGCTCTTCCTTGTCTGGGAAGCACCAATAGCCTCTGGTTCCAGATTGTCCTAGAAAGAGATGGTCTCCACACTTTCTTCCCCCTTGGCCCCTACTTACAAACCAATTTTCTGGGAAAGGGAAGTTGAGGGAATTGGCATGAACCTAATAAAGGTCTCTGAAAACAATGTTTCTCCATTTGAAAAATAAACCATGTCTTTAAATGCATTAACTCTATGGGGAGATAAATGTAATAAACCAAATCCAATCCCTGCCAACATTTGTTTTCTTATCTATGTAAAATCAATATACTTGTTGCAATTATGTCTTTCAATAAATCCTCCCAAAGTCTTATTTTCTCATAAGATTTCCAGCCACACACAGATTCATTGCGTTCATTTTCCATCTAGTGAAATTGTTTCTTGCATTTTCCAGCCATCCGGTTTCCTTGAAAGAGGCTGTTCCCCACCCTTAGTGGCTATGTCCCTTCTTCAAGGCCCATTTAGGCAACAATTACTTTAATTGGATTGTGGTGCCCGCACTACTAGAGTTTGCACTGATAGGAACAGCACTCTTCAGAGGAGGGGTGAATTTTCTGGCCCAAGCCTTTCCATGGTCCTCGAAGGGCAGCTGGGGAAACTTTTATCTTTCCCTCTGTTGGTCATGAGTGGGAAAGTGACTGTCTTATTAGAGACAGAATGCCAGTAGACTTTTCAAAAGGGATTTTTATTTTTAATGGACATGTGTGTATTCCTGGGCCTCCCGTGACTGATAGGTTTAGAGATGGGACGCACTAGGCTAGAGCTTCAGAAAGCTCAAGCATGATCAGTGTCTGCATTGGGATGCACCCTGTAGGCCTCAAAGAAGAAAGATATTGACTCTACCACCCACATTGCCTGCACATAGTGCCTGGTCCCTGAGTAGCAAGCTGGCTTCCATCCCTTTCAGTGCAGAGAGGAGGAAAAAGAGTTCAGAAAGGGAAGCAACTGGCCTCAGGCACTCGATACTAAACCTAAGTTTGTAACTCTGCCCTCCTGGATGCTAATTTCCACAAGGCTTCGCTATCTCCTCTTTCTCCTCCACCTTTTCAGGTTGGTGTGATGGATAAAACAATTAATTATAGTTGTCAACTTGACTGGATTAAGAAATGCCTAGAAAAAAAAATGATCAAACATAAGTTCCAGTGTATCTGTGAATGTATTTCTGGGAGGCATTGGATTGTTGCTCAGGTGGCTGAATGAACCGGATCTCAACACGATGTATGCATCCAATCAGAAGGTTGGATAGAATAAGAAAAGAAGGAAACAAAAAGTAGTTGCCTTTTCTACTGGAGCTGAAAGAGTAGCCCTGCTCCAATCCCCATCATGCACTTGGGCATCAGAAGCACTCTGCCCTTTGAACTTCAAGGCTCACATTACAGATTCTTTGAGTTCTCAGGCCTTTGTCCTTGAATTAAAGGACACCACCACCATCAGAAGATCTCTGTTTTGTAGCTGTCATAGAACTCATCAGCCATAATCATGAGGACCAGTTTCTCTAATAAATCCTCTGTGTGTGTGTGTGTGTGTGTGTGTGTGTGTGTGTGTGCGCGCGCGCGCGCGCGCGCGCGAGCGCGCACGCACGAGTGTACCTGTAGCTAGAACTTACAACTACCGCGTTCATATTGGGCTTATCTCTCTGTAGAAACCCTGGCTAGCACACAGGAACACAGGCTCACCTATAGCTTTCTGTATTTCTCCCAGGATTCCATGCTCTGTCTCCAGATCCCCTCTGGCTGGCATCCTTCCCTCCTTGTTTCTTGCCTCTTATCTCAACTTCTCCCAGGGCACCTGTACCCAGTGTCAGAGGAGGGACAACTGGCCCAGTCTCCTCACCTGCCTGTTGCACTCCCGGCTACCCCGCAAATTGACTGCTTGTTTCAATGACTCCTTTGAGTGATTGCAAAGGCTCCGAGGAAGCACTTGAAACGTCTTAGAAAATGCTGTTTGTTGTGACAGGACAGGAAAAGGCCATCAGCCCAGGGAAGTCCGGGCAGCATAGTACAACTTGACACGCTGAGAAGATGGGGAGATGAATGAGCTGCCAGAACTGCAGAAGACACTGCGGACCTTCACTTATTTATTGAGCTAAATTATTTACCTTAAGAAGTTAGCTGCTCAGACTCATTTATCACACGCTCCGGGTCCAAACACTATTGTGATCAGGATTAGTAACCCCAGCAGGAAAAACAAAGACTATACAATTAAAAGGAGAGAGCCTGAAATGCTGTGCTTCCTGGTGGACTCTTTTTTTTTTTTCTGAAAGGAAAAGAACACAACAGTGGCTTGGATGCGGTGGCTCATGCATCATCCACCCCAGGAAAGCATTTCCGGGGCGGGGCTAACAGTTTGCCCCACCCCTTCCACTGATTGGTGGAGTAAGTTATAATGGAAGACTAGCAGGTTTAAGGGGACAAAGAAGACTAGCAGGTTTAAGGGGACCAAAACACAGCTTCCTGCAATGTGGGCAGAGACTGCAGTGCCTAACACAGATGAAAGAATCCTGTGTTTATAAAATCCCGGTTAAGCCTCTCCTCCCCTTACATTAGGTAATTATCACAGTTAGGAGGTCTTTCCATCCCTTTCGTTTCAATTATTAATCAGCAGAGCAGACCAAGCATGCACAGAAACCCAACCAGAAGTAGAAACAGGTGGGGTTTTTGTTTTGTTTTGTTTTTTGTTCTTTTTCTGTTTTGTTTTGTTTTTTCAGTCCTAAGGGCCTAGAATTTGCGAAAGACAAGAAGACCAAAGGTAGCCCCTGCTCCTCCTCCCAAGCTGCCGAGGGGCTTCTGTGGGAGAAGCCGCCCCAGCTTAAACAGGAAGCATGACTAGCTCCTGTTCGCTAGTTGGAAAGAGTCCTTTTGTAATTTTTGCCTGAGTATTGCTTTAAGACTGTCATAAGAAAAAGAAAACAATTTCCAGAACTAATTTGTGTCTTTCTGTGGTAGAGAAGGCCAAAGCTCAAAGACCAATATTTCAGGCTCTGAAACTAGACAAATCCAGATTTTTGACTTTTTTACATTTCTTGAGCTACTATTGACCTCCATATCCATACACATACAATGGAAATAAATGTAAACACCTCATAGGGTTGTTTTGAGAATTAGTCTCTTGAGTCCCTGTGCTCAGCAGTCAAAATAACAGCAGAGATGAATACTGTTTCTCCCTGTTGGTTCATGTTATCTTCCATTCACAAATGCTCTGTTCTGCCCTTGCCATCCAGCTGAGGAAAACTAAAAAAAGAGAAAAAAATCAAATTTTCAGAAGAGCAAGAAGTCCTTTGATTTTTCTCATCGCTCCTCTCAAGAATCAATGTAATACAGCAACTGTCAACTCCCTAGAGTCCCATCAGAGTGGTGACTGTCAGCTGTGTAATGACAGTGCTATCCTGAGGCATGTTTTGGGAGAAAGGGCCCTGAACTTGGAGTCAGAGGTCTGGGATTTAAATTTTGTTTCTAACACTTCTCAACTGGTAACCTTGGACTGCAGGTCACTGCAGTCAGTTGTCCTACCTGCAGCTCTGTGAGGTAGGTGAGTAATAATTAGAGAGGCTATGGCTGGGGAAAGTGTTTCACGGATTACTGGAAGGCAATGCAATGAACAGTGGTCATCTTTGTCAGTAAGATATGAGTGTTAAACTAGTTAATTTAAAACAGTGTGCATCTGTACTTGTAGACAGGAGCCTGACATAAACACCACCAGAGAGGCTCCATCCAGCAACCGATGGATACAGATTCAGAGGCCCACAAACATTAGGTGGAACTCTGTGACTCCTGCAGAAGAAGAGGAGGAAGGGCTGTAGGTCCCTGAGGGGTCAAGAACACCATAAGAAACTCAGAGAACCAAAGCTGGACTCAGGGTCTTAGTGAGACCAAACCAACAATTCCAGAGTCTGTGTGCTAACCTAGGCTGTATATATATATGTATATGTATATATATATATAGTATATAACCTAGGCTATATATATATATATATATATATAATAGTTGTGTATCTTGGTGTTTTTTCTGGAACTCCTAACAGAGGATGCAGGGGCTATTTTGGATGCTTTTGCCTGCTTTTGGGACCCTTGTCCTCATACTGGGTTGCCTAGCTCAGCTTTCATATGAGGGTAGGTGCTTAGTCTATTTGCAACTTGATTGTTTGTTGGTATCCTATTGTTTGATATCCCTGGGAAGCCTGCCCCTTTATGGAAAGGAGGAAGAGTGGATGAGGAGCAGGAGACTGTGGGGGGAGGAACTGAGAAGAGAAAATGGAGGGGAAACTACAGTCAGGATGTAATATATGAAAGAATAGATTAATTTGAAGAAAAGATGTACACCTACTTGGTATGAGTGGTTTGTACTGAGCCTTTGTCCTTGATAACCACTCCTTGGGGGGCAAGACTGTGCCCAACAAGCAGGAATGGAGTAAGCTGGAGAATGGGTCTATGGTGGTTGTATCTGTGCTGAAAGCTAAAAAGGAGATGACTCTTGACAATAGACAAGGAGAACTGTAGGTAAGGACTATTTATGAAGATGAGGGCAGTATCTTTTAACATCAATGGCAATGTCTAGCAATCTGAAGGGAAAAATAAGAGCTCAGATATTCTTAAAGAGTTTGGGGTGGTTGGAGGAGGATGAAGAGCTTGGAACTTTGTGAGGAGCGGGTGTGGCGGCAGTCCCAAGAAGGCGCCAGGGACTGCAGCTAAGTCTTATGACTTGCACCTGACTTCCTCACCTGAATATAAGCCACAACCATCATGAGAGCTGCGCAGGTGTACCAGGATACTGGCGAATCCATTTTGGTGGAGATATGCCCCTGCTGCCCTGATTAGCTGAAGCTGCGTACCTGGTGAGGTGACGTGGCCTGCTGTGAGTGGATGAGGGCTGAGAGTATATAAGAGTGAGGGGCCCGGGTTAGAAAGAGGGTTATTATTCAAGAGAGGATTATTATTAGGAAGATATAGATGAAGAGAAAGAAGAGAGAGGAAGACTGAAGTTTGCTGAATAAACTGCTGTTAGAAGGACTGGTGGTCGTGTCGTTCTTGCTGGTCGAGAGCGAACGCGACAGAACTTGAAAAATGTTCTTTCTGACAGAACGTGAGAATTCTGATCAAGCACACGAGTCAGACATCTAGCTCAGGAAAGGACCCGGAGCAAAGGCTTCTGTCTCTTTGCTTCTTCCCACCTGCTCTAGATGAACTTAGCCTAAGGGGAGGGGGCTACTCATGAAGACCCAAGTCCTTAAGCCAAAACAAGTTTGGAGAAGAGAAGGGTGGCCCAGGAAGGCACTACAGAAGGCAGTCTGTATACTAGTTCACAGTGTTAATTAACTCAGTCCACACACATTGTAAGTCAAAGATGCTTCCCTAAACATTATCTAGCACCTGGCACCTGATGGACGATTTCTATCAACCCTTGTGTTCTGTAATGATCAGTTACTTCTCTAACCACAGTTACTTCTCTAACCATATCTTCTAAAGCTTAAGTATTGGAAACCAAACTAACAAACTGGACCCCAGTGGTGAAATCCCCAATTGTTCTTTTTGCTTCAAACCACTCAAATTGTCAATGCTGCCAACAACCCATCTTTGGATGTTTGGTGATGAGCTTGCCATCTGGTCATCTCAGTGCAGCAAGAAGTCACTGCAGCGATCTGTCAGTTTTTGGAAAGGCGGCTGATACAATTCTCTGAACTCTATCATTGCTTCAGGCTCAGTAGAAGGTCAGTTCGTTTCATGGCTGTTCATATTCTCCATTCCAAAGATGCTCTTCAGGTCTAGCTCAGGTGAAGTCTGGTTGAATTCTGAGAGAGGCTGCATAACAATGAGACCCTTACCTGAACTTATTGGCAGTGTTCAGGACTACATTACTCATAGGTAGCCTTGGAAGCAATCGAGTCTCTGTCTTGTTCCTTGAGAGTTCCTTCCATGAAAACCAGACTCTCTTCAAGAACAATTTTTAGGAACAAGTTAATCTAAAAGACATAAGTTTTTTTTCATTTTCCTTTATATACCTGTATAGACAAGTCTTCTACTTTGATCTCTTCATTCACTTTCACCCATTTGCCTATACTGAATGAGAACTCATTTTTGGATTATGTATCCATACTTAGTCAACCTGCTTGTTTGTCTCAGATATCTTAACCCTTTAATTCTTACCAGATTCTCTGTGCTGTTTCTCTTGAACACCTCTGACAACCTATTAATCTTGTAGTCTTCCAGGAGTAAAAGGGTGCCTGGATCACTTGAAGCTATACTTCCCCAGCTAGTTGGAAACTCTTTTACTATTTTCTTCCTGTGTTATGGCTGCCTCCATCAGCTCCTTACCATGTAACTGAATCTCTGACCCATCTTCAGAAAGTCACAGCCAGTTCTTGGGTCCCACATTCCCCTGTCTGAGACACTGGAGGTTGCCATCATTGTTGACACATAAGTCATTGTTCATGGTATAAAGGAGATTACCATTACATCATTGAAGACTTTAAGAACACTTATATGAAAATTTCCATGATTTCATTTGATAGGAAAATTATTTCCTGATATTTTGCTTTATCCACTTACAAGTATATACTGTTTTTTTGTTTATTGTTATTTTTCCATGTCTCTCTTTCCTTTAAGCTTTGTGAAGGCATTTAACTGACAAGGAAGGTATTAGTCTGAATGACTTCCCTGATAGCTATTAGTTAGTGGGATGATCAAGGATGACGAAGGATGCATAAGCCCTGGTCTTTGGAGGATGTATACATAGATATTAATAGATAAATTGGCATAGGAATGCTAAACTCCCTGAATATCCAAGAGAAGCCACTGCTGAGTGAAGCCACAAGAAGCAACATAGGAGGAGCTATCTACAGAAAGCCCAAGGAGTGCTCAGAGATAGGAGTTCCTAGAGGAACCTGAACCTGCACTTCCCACTGCCTTTCTAGAGAATGACTATAATTTATTCCTCTTGGAGGGCCTAGCAAAACTCAGGATTGAGAGCTGTGCTGGACACTAGATTTTTCTCTTCTTAGACTAAGTTGGTATGATGTTTCACAAATAGGTATAGTCTAAGAGAATCAATGATTCCTTGGCCTGTAGCATATTACTGTCATGCTGGCTTCTACTTTCCCTCTCCAAATCAACAGTACATACATGGCCAACTTCTCTATAGCTGTTCAGTATGATTTGTTTGTTTGGACCTCAAAGAACCTAGGGAGAGAGAAAATGAAAGAAATGAGTCAGCGATGGCATGATTCCAGGCATCATACCATCTGATTGGCAATGGAGATTTTTATTTTGGAAAAAGCAGTATGTCTCTCAGCTCCTAGATGGTATTAGGTGAAGAGCTTATATAATTCTTCCCTTGTAGAAGGGGATCCATTTAATATCACTAGACAGGTAGCTTTGATCTTGATTTACCTTAACTTTTCCTGGAAATGAATCACACAGACACTTGCCCTATTCAAAGACAAAGAGACAACTTTCTCTTTTTGGCTTACAAGTGAGCTTTAAGTAGGAGAGGGTCCTTGGCATAATCAGAGAATTGCTAGACTATATTTTGGTAAAGGGCAACCACTTTAAATTAGAGGCCTATATAGTGACTCAGACTTTGCATTTTTAGAGAACAGTCATATCCACTAACCTAAAACGATCTGTGTCTAATAATAACAGGGCTGCTTACGTTGCTGTTCACATCACCCACAGACCATCTTGGAGACTCCTATTTTAAACTCCAGCATGTCCTACGAAACATGAGGGAAAATGCCATCCCTTCTCCAATAGTTCGCTATCTGGAGAGTAGGATGTTCCCAAGGAAGACTTGGAAGCTTTTGAAATTGTCATCCTCTGAGGATGAGATTCTGAGACTTCCCATAAGCTCAAGACTTATGTTCCCCACTGAGTTTCCTCTGATCACCCTAGACACATTGACATTTAGCCTCACAAAATTAATTTCCTGCAGAATCCACTTGACAACCATGAACTGGCTCTGGGACTTTTCCATGTGATAGTGTAGTTTTTAAAGTTTTAAAATAACAGAATGTCGCTGTTTCGTGTGTTAGCCTTGTTTCTAATTTTATCATAAAATTTTGAGGCTAAGTCCTTAGTAAGCAATTTTGTATATATGAAACTGCATCTTGCTTAGGGAGTATGCGCAGAAAGGTGATATTATGTGCAGATGTCAAGTTGATCAGGTTGGCAGTCAATACCTGTAGACATTTTCATTGCATCTGACTTTACCCGCTGTCTTTTATTATCCTATCATCTTAACATAGTACCTGTACAGAATGAATGGCCAATAAATACCAATAGAGCCATTAAATGTATGGCAGAGCTCAGAAATATGGGACTAGCATCCTGACTACTGCACTAAGGACACACCTCAGAGCTCAGAATTACCTTTTCTCCCAAGTCACTGCCCTTAAAATCCAAGTTTTAGAGCTAAATCCTTGGCTCTGGCAGTCCCAGCCAAACTAAGCTCAGTCACTTGTGCCAATTTGCCAATTACAAAGACAGGAAATGCTGAACCAAAGAGAGAGGAGATTAAATCAATGCATCCAGAAGACCGTCAAATGGAGAGGCCCAGTGAATCCAAGTTTATCTTGGGCAGCTGGCATAGACATTAGGTTTAAGCTGAGAAGGAGCTGGGATGGGGCCAAGCTGGTTAGGGTGTGGTCTGGTAATGAGTGTCTCAGTTCTGGTTCTTCAATATCTTCTGAGAATTTGTTGTTTTCATCATTTGAGAGGAGCAATCTGGATCCTGAAAGGCCACTATTTCTGCCCCACAAAGCAGCTTCATCATCATGGAAAGTTACCCTTCTCTGAAGGTTGGTCTGTCTATCCAGGTTTTGCTACTACTCCCTGTAGCTGCAGGTTTGAGACTTAGTTATCTCTGCACCTTCAACCTGAAGCAGAACGAGGTAGGTTAGGCATATACTCCTTGAGTGATGAACCTGACCTATGAAGTGACAAGCAGCATTCTGACCCCAAATAAAGGGGACACAAAATGCAAGCAGAGATGCCAGGTTTTCTTCTTGCTTTGTTACCTTGTGAGCATAAAAGAGGAATCAATACCTTTTAGGATAAAAAGAAAGAAAGGAAACCCCACATCTAAGTGATTGCTATACTTGTGCAGAAAAGAAACAGAAATCTGTTTATCCCTAGAGTTTTTTAGAATAGAGAACAACATGCTGCTTTCAGTCTTCATGGAGAGGAATTTCTTTTATAGATCCTAATATCAGTCATCAGAAAACTCACTGCTTTCAGGGCAACTCCAGTTATTAGAAACATCTTCCTACATCTAGCATATGCAGGAAGAATAGGCTATGGTCCTGACACCAGTCAGAAAGAGGGGACACTAAAAACTGAACACAGCTTTCTTGGGCATCAGACTCTTGTTCAACATCCAAACCAATTTTAACAGCAGGATCAACCATAAGAAAGGCAAAAGTTCTCCACTTCAACAACTCTACCACACCATTAAAATAATAGGCACATTCCAATTTACAAGGATCCAGAACAAAGCCACTCCAATATTTCACTGATTTCTTTTTTCTTTTTGCCTATTGTTCAAAGTTTTTGCCTTTTTACTTTATCATACTTTCAAAAACTATGTTTTAAGTTCCATTTCATAAATTAATCTAATTTTATTTGTAAATTGTTTTTTTTTTTTTGCTATTGGGAAATTTATTTTCTTTCCTTTCATATTTGTCCTTCTTTCCTTCTTGAAGAATTTCCATATTATCTTCTTTCAACTGTATTTCAAAGTTATTTTATTAAAACAGCCTCAAATATTTATATTTCATTCTCCTGATATTAATATTTTTAGTTTATTGCTTTTTATGATCTTATGTAGCATTCTTCTACAATCATAGTCCCAATTTTCTTTTGCTTATTTAGCTTCGTTTCCCTTCTCATTTTCATGCCAACTTACTTGATCTCGTTTCTTTCCTATTTCTACACTTACCTGAAAGTCCCTCCAGTAAAGCCAGATGTGATATTAAAACTAATAGATGTACGAGTTATAACACAGAGAAACATGAAAGGGCAACATGACTTCCACAAGAAATTATAATTTTTCAACTCCCAAATTTGAGGATACTGAAATAGATATATTCCTAGGTAAAGATTTTAATAATAATTGAATTGTAAAATAATCAATGTCCTCAAATAAGATACAAAAGAGATAGCAGATGAATTCAACCTGAGACCTAGAGAGAAAAGTATGCAGCATAGAGGGAAAAGTTGACAAAATGGATAAAATGGTCAATAATATGGACCATTTTATAAGTTTCTGTGACTTCCTTTAACAACAATACAATGGGCTCACACCCAGACCTACATTGTAGAATCTAAAACCAAATAACTTCCAGAAGAAAATGTAAGAGAAAAATCTTTGTGGTTTCAGTTTGTTTTGTTCCTTTATTTTACTGCGACATGAAGAGAATTATCTCTAAAAAAATGAACAATCATGCAAACAAAATTAAAACAAGAAATAAAAATTTGACTTTAGTTGTGAAAAAGTAGGAACTGTAGGGAGCTGCGATGATATGAATGTATCTCATAATCATGGTGAAAGGAAGAAGCCAGAAAACATGCAAGTGACACTTGAGAGACATAAAACTGAGCAGCAGTTGCAAGGGGCAAAGAAGGAGGTGGGAGCTCTGTGAGAAAAGAGGTTGTAGTAGAAGGGATTGTGGGGGTCTTCATCACCCTAATGGTGGGGACAATGCTCATAGAAATACATTAGAGCATGCCAGCTTGACACTTTAACAATATGAGATTTATTGACTACCAGTTACACATTGGGAAGCTATTTTACAATCTTTAAGGTAATTTTTTTTCTTCAGTAAATCCATTTAACAGATGCAGAACTGGAGCTGGAGAGAAGGAAATGCTATCCTCCCTTCAATGGTCAAGACACCAGGTCTACTTATATTAGCCCAACCACAAACACAGATACTGGACTGTGGTATTATTTCATGACATCTCTAGCTTTATTAAGTAAATGAAATTCTTCAGTCCCAATATAATATTTGGAGCAACTGTAATACATATGGCTGATCATGGACTCAGATGTCAGTAAAAGGCACATGGCAGAGTTTGGACTCAATTCATTCCTACTACAGTGGACGTCTCTAAACTAGCTGTCCTTCTCCTGCATGTTTTATCATTGAGGGGATCCACAGTGCATGACGAACAAGGCTTTTCTCAAATATATTACATTATTTTCAGATCTATACTTCGTATAGGCTGCTAGAGCTACAAACATGAACTATCTGGGACTGTGCTGAGCTTATATCAATTCTTGTCCTATGTAATATTAGCTAGTTATCACTCCAAACACCTTCTCTACACTGGAAGACTTTTATATTTTGACTTTTATCCCCGACTCAGAGGCCTGTAAACCAACCCCAAGCCTTAGACCACAAAAAAGACCATCCTACCAATTAATACAGACAGCAAGAGTAAGCCTACTCACAGAAAATTAGAGACATTCTCAAACTATTAAAGGGGGAATGAAGGTAAATACCTACTCAGTTTCTACTAGATATCTATTCAATATCTACTTAGATATTTAAATATCTACTCATATTTCATCTCAGAAAGATCAGGAAGCATCAGAAAGGAAGTGTTTTTTTCTTCTTTCAGCCTCTTCTTGAACTTAGAGACCCACTTGAGCTAAGAGACTGATTCTTCTACCAGTACTATGGACATATGTTTGGAAGAGTACATGCATGTTGGTGAACACTTAGTATAGCTAGTTTGCAGGATATCTGAACATTTCTAAGAACAAAGTCAGAAAAATCTCCAATGACTCAGAGGAAGAACATTGCTCCCACAGCAGCTACTGCAGGATGAAAAAGAGAACTTCAGGAAGCTGTCTGGTATGCTCAATAGAATGTGAAATAATTGGTTTCTGAATGAGTAGACATAAATAATAAATACAATAAGATGAAAAATAGAGGCAGAAGAACCTGAGTGAAACAAGATATTGAGGGGAAAGAGAAATGGGAAATACTGGAAGGAAGGACAGGAAAAATAAAGGAGAGAAAACTATGTATTTTGGGGACTGTCAACTTGTTCTGCACAAGAGAAATCCATGGTGGACAGGAACCATGGGTTGGATATTGGGTTGGATCTTTCTTATAGTTTGAATCAGAAACATTGTTATAGGTTCACGTTTTGTTCCCCAGCAGGAATTATTTTAGGAGGGTGTGAAACTTTTAGGAAATAGAGCCCAGATGGAAGTTAGCAACTGGGAGATGACCTTTGAAAGCTACAACCTGGCCTTGATTCTCAAACTTCCTGGTGAGCTGTGATGTGAGGATCTTCCACAATGAACATTACAATGTCTTCTCCTCTGTGATGGACTCAAGCCATAAGGCAAGATAAATCTTTTCTCCCTTAAGTTATTCTGTCAGACACTTCATTCACAGCATTGTAAAAGTAACTGATATAATTATAGACTATAAATTGATCATTTTTGGAAAAACACTGAAATTAGAAAACCTGAAGTTTCATTTATATTAATATTCCATACTGTAACAGGCTGAATAAATCTCCCTTCTACCCCCAAACCCACTTGATAGCATCTGTAAATCTGTTCTTATTTGGACAGAAAAATATTGAAGATATGATTGAGGTATGAAGTATATATATTAAGATAAAAAGCTAATCTGTATTAGGAAGTAGAGTACTTTGGGTGTATGGTATAGCTAGGGCATATGGTGATAGACATATCTGTAGGATATTTTCTGAAGGACCATCATACAGGTATGTGTCTGTGTACATCCCACCAATGTGCATACATTGAATCTTTAGGTGTGTGAGTTTTACCAGGGATACCCATAGAAAACAGAAAACTAGACAGGGATCATTGGTGAGGAGAGAAAGGATATCTTAAGAGGGGCAGTGAAACACAGGTGATATGAAGAAAAAAGGGGAATAAGGAGGAGGGAGGTTTAAGCAGGTAGAAGTGTAGAAGAGTAGAAGAGATGAGGGAATTAGAAGAGTTCTTTGTTCAAATGAAATCTTTAGATAAAGTGAAACTGAAATAAAATTGAAAATCTATCCAAAATAGAACATGATGGGCTGGGATCTCTCCCCTTCTTAGATTGTGTGTAATATAAAGGCATATATGTGTGTGTACATATAATATATGTATATATAATATATTATATATGATACATTATATATACATCATATATGTATGTATTTATATATGTGTGTGTATACACACATACACACACACACACACACATATATATATATATATATATATATATACACACACACACATATGAGTTTAACTACAGATAACATCTACAAGATACTGTTTATCTCATTAGCCATGGGTTAACAAATAAAAAGTCCCACATTAGATGTAGGATAGTACTACTCAGGTTAGTGGTCAGAGGTGTCTGGGAGACCCCCAGGCAGTGTATTGCCATTGTCATTGATTTCCCACGCTGAAGACACAACATTCATTAGTCACAGGACATGGAAAATCAAGTTGATAATGTCCAGAAAGCTTCTCACTGATGTCTATATTCCATAGTACTGGATGGTTTTATATATATATGAAAGATGATGGAGAAAAAGTCAAATAATCTTACCCAATTGTGAAAACTGTGAATTACAATATTGATCAGTATTATAAGATGCATCCATAGGTACAATAATGACATGAATATTATGAAGGTAACCTACTGCGTTCTGCCTACTCTATAGGAAGAATACCATGTATGGTTCTTTAAATCTGTTCAAGATTTTGCAAGCTCATGGGTCACAGGAGTGAACCCACTATTATTATTTTGTTAATTGGACAAAGTACCAAAATGCTCACTAAATCTGTATCTCTACCCCTAGATTATGTGCAACTCTCAGATCTCATCAGAGAAGTTTCTTTATGCGGTAGATAAAGATTAATGCAGAAACTCACACTGATCAAAGTGCAGAGAATAAGTCTCCATGGAGTGTTCAAACATGAATGCAACATCTATATTATATTCCTTTCCCAAGGCTCAAGAACCATTACGGAAGAGGCAGCGCAGAAAGATTGTAGGAGCAGAGGTCACAGACTAGAGTGAAAGTGAAGCAATGCCCTCTGCATAAGAAAGGATGACACCATGTGGAGCAAATGATGTTGCCTGCACAAGACCTGAACAATCAGCCAGTAGTGTAGCTTAGAAAGGGAAGGAGTTTACAAGTTTCCACCCCTAACTGAAGAATTATAGAAAATATTGGGGGAGAAGAATCAGGTGTCAACAGCATGGCTCATGGTAGATTGAGCATGTTCTACTGGAGGTTCGACACCCAGTAGATACAAGTAGCACAAACTGCAGCTAGTGACTGATGATAATAATAATGAGGAGAAAGAATAGGGGGATTCTAAAACAGAAAGTTGTGGTAAAGGAAGTGAGGTGGATCTAAGAAGAATTGGGAGAAGCAATGGGAGATGACTGTGATCAAAATAGATTGTATAAAACTCTCAAAGAATTAATAAATATACTTTTAAAGGATCAAGGTACTCTAGCAGGCACCTGTCAAGTGGTCTTTTAGCTCTCAACATTTTTACCTCTGGGGATTCTCTAGTATATGTTGGCAATCCACAGGCTGTCAGAGCTGAACAATGGGCAAATGCTATTTGATATTGTGGTGGGTACCACTTTGATGTTATCTCCTAGGAAAAGATGCCTGAGCAAAACCAGTGTGTTGCTAAAAGTCTTTGAGGTAAACCACTTTAATAGTTTCTCTCTAGAAAGATCCAGGAAGCCGCAGTAATTATCTCTTTTTCTGACCTTCTCAAATCCTGGATTTCAATTCTTCTTTCAATTATGTAGCCTAATCCTTTCAGTCAATCTTGTTTTCTTAAGTTTGTGAGAACCATCCTTTGTTTCTGATAGCCAAGAGCTTTGATTCCTGCAGTCATTAGAAAAATAATCTCACTGTCCTCAGAATTCTTTTTCAAATAACAACAAAGCCAAAGGTAATGGAGAAAACTTAAGGAATGTCAAGGAAATGTATAAGGAAATACATTACAGCACTCAAATTTTCTTGGCAAATATATGTGTCTAGAAAACATTAATGTCCATATGGACTTCTAAAAGAAAAGTGTTACTTGAAAGTAAATAGTATGCTGGAAAAAAATGCTAGAGCCAAATAAGGGAACAACTACAGGATAGGAGGAATGAAAAGTCTTCTAACTTTAAAACAGAATTAACTCTTCAGATCATAAATCAGGTTTGACAGAATTGCATGTATGTATAATTGAAGTTGATAGTATTAGTAAATACAAAGCAGAAAGAAAATTTGCAGAATCAAAGACCACAAAAGTAAAGGAGGAAAGAACAGAACATGTGAAATGTCCTAAACTCTCCTGAAGAGGCTGAAAGCCTCAACCTCTTCATTGGTTGTTTTGATAAATCAAGGGTATAGAATTGGAAACACTTGAGAACCCCCAAACTGTAATATCAGACAATAGAGCTTCAGAAATAGTAGCTATGGTAAGGAACCTAAACAGAAAGATCAGGTTGCCTCCCATGTTTTAGCAAAACTAGTTTAATAGCATTGCCCTGGAAAGATGCTTGAAGTGCCTGTGAGACACCTTCCATGTAACACAAGGGGATCATCTTAGTTCCCGACTTTCCAAACAAATGCAAGCTATATAACAAAAACATGCAGGAAAGATTGGGAGCTGAGAGTGTGACGAGATGAATTAAGACTGAACCTTTAATTCTGGGAATAAAAACAAAATGTGTAATCTTAATTGAGTCAGATTATTTACAGACTAACATGAACAATAAAGCAAGTTATAATAAATGCTGTAAAGACATTGAAGACAACATTCAATAAGAGAGAAAAATAAAAAAAATCAGAGGAAATCTACCAATATGTCAAACTAATAACTAAAAAACAAAAAGGGTCACCATTTTAATATTAAAACAAAGAAAAGTTCAGACAAAAAGATATTGAGTAAGAATAATGGAATTTCAACATACTAACATCAAACTCTTTATCCTCTATGCAATACATCCTTCTTCAAAGTTTATGACTATTATAAGGTTTTGTCACACAACAGGCAAAATTATCAAGCAATTGATACACATGGCTGTCTCCAAACAATGATTTATAGTTCTATAAAATGAGTTCAATTTTCAAAATTGGTAGTCACTTATAATTGATAAACAACTTTTATTAAACTCATGGAATAGAACTATATTCAAATTTTTGGCCTTAAATATTTATATTCTTTATTTTTAAAGATTAGCTAACCATTCAACCATGGAAGTGGAAGAATTGGTCAAGGCAGCATGTGAGCATGCATGCATCCATCTGTAATCCTAGCAGATGAAGATCTTGAGTTTGAGGCCAATTTGGACTACACAGTAACCCTCTAACTGAAAAGAAAACCAAAACCAAAATTAGAGGGGCAGGAATATTTTTCTACTAAAATCATAAGAGGAGAATTTATGCACTTCTAAACTTGCTGATATAGAATTCAAGAGTCCAAAGGTGATGATGCTATATACGTACAGATACAAATATAATACATTGTATACCGAGCAGTGGTGGCACACGCCTTTAATCCCAGCACTTGGGAGGCAGAGGCAGGAGGATTTCTGAGTTTGAGGCCAGCCTAGTCTACTGAGTGAGTTCCAGGATAGCCAGGACTACACAGAGAAACTCTGTCTCAAAAACAAAAACAAAAACATTGTATATATGTTTGTATGCAAATATTGTATGGTAAATAATATTTAAAATGTGCATATATTATAAGCTATATATGTATCTATGTGCATTATATGATGTGCATGCATATGCATGTGCTTTATTTATGTGTGTATATTGTATGCATATATATAAATGATATATGTTTTGTGTGTACATACACATGTATATTCTTTTTTCTTTACATTTAACTATCTTTTATGTTTGGGAATAGGTTGATGATAGATTTTATTGTTTATTTGTTAGGAATATTCTGGGAAAATAAGTTTAGAAAGAAACTCAATTGTACCTTGATGGAGGATTGGCTACTTACTAGACAAGCAGTCTCACCAGGATCTTGAACAAGGAAGATAAGAAATACACATGGACCCAATGCACCTCGGAATCCCTAACATACAATCTAGTAGAACACTGGCCTAGAATCCATAAGTACCATCTACCTGATATCACTTTCTCTCCTCTCCTCTCCTCTCCTCTCCTCTCCTCTCCTCTCCTCTCCTCTCCTCTCCTCTCCTCTCCTCTCCTCTCCTCTCCTCTCCTCTCCTCTCCTCTTCTTTTCTTTTCTTTTCTTTTCTTTTCTTTTCTTTTCTTGGATATTTTCTTTATTTGCATTTCAAACATTATACCCTTTTCCAGTTTTCCCTCCAGAAGCCCCCTACCCCCTTCCCCTGCTTCTGTGAGCATTCTCCCCCACCCACCCACCTACCCACCCACCCACTGCTGCCTCTCCACCCTGGCATTCCCCTACACTGGGGCATTGAGCCTTCACAGGATCAAGGGCCTCTCTTCCCATTGATGCCCAACAAGGCCATCCTCTGTTCCATATGTGCTGGAGATATGGGTCCCTCCATGTGTACTTCTTTGGCTGATAGTTTTAGTCCCTGGGAGCTCTGGGGGGTCTGGTTGGTTAATATTGTTGTTGTTTTTATGGGATTGCAAACCCCTTCAGCTCCTTCAGTCCTTCCCCTAACTCCTTCATTGGGTACCCCAATGAAAACTGGAAAAGGGTATAATGTTTGAAATGCAAATAAAGAAAATATCCAAGAAAAGAAAAGAAAAGAAAAGAAAAGAAAAGAAAAGAAAAGAGGGGAGGGGAGGGGAGGGGAGGAGGAAGAGGAAGGGGAGGGTGAGGGGATGGGGAAGGGGGTGGAGGAGGGGAGGGGGAGAGGAGAGGAGAGGAGAGGAGAGGAGAGAGAGAGGAGAGGGTACCTCAGTCCAATGGTTGGCTGTGAGCATCTGCCTCTGCTTTTGTAAGGCTCTGGCAGAGCCTCTCAGGAGACAGCTATACCAGGCTCCTGTCAGCAAGCACTTCTTGGCATCTACAATAATGTATGGGTTTGGTGACTGTATCTGATATGGATCCCCATGGGGGGAAGTTTCTGGATGGCCTTTCCTTCAGTCTCTGCTCCATACTTTGTCTCTGTATTTCCTCCCATGAATATTTTATTCCCCCTTCTAAGAAGGACCGAAGCATCCACAGTTTGGTCTTCCTTCTTCTTGAACTTCATGTGGTCTGTGAATTGTATCTTGGGTATTCCTGAGCTTTTGGTCTAATATCCATATATCAGTAAGTGTATACCTTGTGTGTCTTTTGTGATTGGGTTACCTCACTCAGGGTGGTATTTTCTAGTTCCATCCATTCTGATATCAACTTCTAATCCTACTTTTCTACATTTGCTTAATCTATAAAAGTTGATTACATGGGAAGTCCAGGGCAAGTAAGGTTAGATCATACATTGTGCTCTTAAAGTCAAGTTAAACAAACAGGTTGAGTACACCATAGGATAGCAGTATTAAGCCTTAAGTAACTTCACTCTATATTATCAACTCTGACTAACTCAGCCAAAGTTCCAGTGAATGTAAGAGATATTTACATAAAATTGCATCCTTACAATATTACATATAACAGAACTTTGTTCATTTTATTGTTGCACAATATTCTATTATGTGAATATGCTTTTCATTATGTTGTTTTTAAAAAAGCATAATTGACAAGGTATGAAGGAAGCATGGCCTTGCCACA
The DNA here is from genome assembly GCF_000001635.26 of Mus musculus. NCBI lineage: Eukaryota > Metazoa > Chordata > Mammalia > Rodentia > Muridae > Mus > Mus musculus. The sequence goes on from NC_000080.6 coordinate 71,984,235, forward strand.
CTGGTTTCAGTCCTGGAGGACTGCTAACTTCTGGCCTCTACACTAGAAGAGGTTTCTGCTATATTAATCTACTAATAAAAAATAATAATACCCAAGTAATAATATCTAAGGTTCAAACTATCCAAGCCTGAGTATACGTATTTTCAAATGGTACTTCCTATCTTGTCATAGGAACACTCAGGTTTCAGATGAACACAGTCTTTTATGTTGGTTCTGAAGATTCAAACTGAGGTTTCTACACTTGTACAAAACACACTTTACCCACTGAGCTATCTATGCAAACACCTGAGACCATATTTCAAAGTCATAAAATGCTACTTGTTTATTCTATACAGGCTACAAAGACTTCAAGCAAAAGTCATCATTTCATCTTCATGTTTTAGAGAGTATTATCTTTTGTATGAGAGTTCTTCAGACTAATGAGATTCATGGTCTTAGAACTCTGAGAGTATAAGAGCCATACTGTGTGAAGCCAGGAATTGAGTACATACAGGAGAGTGGGCTGGTATCTACAGTGCCAACTCAGTTCACAGCCATTTGGCCAGGATAAAAAATTCAAGGATGTGGCTTCATTAAATTTGAAGACCAAGAATACTCACTAGCATAAAAGTGATCTTTAATTGCTGGAGTTCATAGAACCAGTAGGTTCATTTAAGACGACATGAAAGACAGGATACATATTTGGCAAGGGGAACAAAATGATCTAGGAATGAATGCATGCTTGATCAAAGAAGGAGATAGCAACTCATGGAATCAATATCATGAATTGGCTCAGTTCAAATGCCATCATGTACTTTGTAAGATGCAAGAGGTCCTCAGGGGCTGAGTCTCTTCCCACTAGAAAACAAAACACCTTAGCAGGACACTTGACAGCATTGCACGGCAACTGTGGGAAGACATACCAGAGTAAAGGAAACAGAAAGTGGATTAAAAAATAAAATAAAACCATGCAAACTTCAACAGATATGATGATTCTGTATGATACTTGTATTTGAGTTTAGACTAAAGTGTTGGGCCAAGGGGGAAATTGTAGACATTTATACAGACCTACACCAACCTGAGGGTGTTTCTGGGTGACTTAGTGCCTCACTGAATTAGTAAAGACAACTTGCATGCACCTGAGAAAGATCTTTCCAGAAAATGAGCGTTTCTTTCTTCTTAAAATGAGTGACTTTCTTCTTAATGTTACATATGTCTCTATAAGGATCCCTTGTTGGAGATTTAATAAATCCAACAGAGGAATTCAATATGTCCCAGGGTGTGTTTGTATCAACAATCTGAGCCATTAGAAATGGGAAGATCTTCCTTCCACTCTACTAACATAAGATGTCAGGATTGACAGTTATAAGCAGTTAAACCATGGCAGCCATGATCATTCCAATTCCTCTTCCAAGACCATCATATGTCCTATCCTCAGTGTTGGAATTAAGAAGTTTAGTTCCTCCCACTGAGAACTGTCCTTTTCCAAGCTGCCCACACCTTTCCCTTTGGTGGGCCTCAAAACTCCACCCATGCTGACCAAACCCCATAATAGTAATAGCACAAAGGGCAACACCCTGAGAAAAGAGCATAAAGAAAAGAATTTAATCTGTTTGGCATCTCGTTACCTCTCTTCTGAGTGTAATATAGGAGGTTGTTAATTGCTTGATTTACTGTATAGTCACTCTGCCAACAGTAATAAATAAAGTTAATTAATATAGGGTAATTCACTGCCAGGAAGGCTAGTAATTATGAAGCAATTGAAGAGAAAGCCTCTTCATGACATCTTTAGAAGAGAAAAATACATTTTAACATACTCTTTCAGTATTTATCACTTTTTTAAAAATTAGCTTACAATTTTCTGTAAAAATGCATTGGGTTCTACTATTTAATTTCTGTCCTTCCTTCTGTCAAGATGGCTGCACATCTTTTGAGAAGCAGTGGGTGAACAACACCTGCTTCACTCTGACTAATATGTGAAAGTGAACTAGTTAGTGCTTGCTCCCTCCGGCCTAGGCTTTCCTAGATAATATGTGAATACGGTATGCAGAGTTGGAAGTGGAGGGGTCTTTGGCAGTTTGACTTGGGTTAGACTTAATAGCCATGAAAAACAACTTAAACCATTTATTTTTAACATTTTCAACACCACATTTCTAATCTCAAAAATAGGAATCAATGCCTTTTGATAGGTTGTGTTGGGAATAAATGGAATGGTTGCTAAATAATTATTAATCGCCACTCCCCCAGCCTACTCATGTATTTTCTTTATTTCCTTTTTTATGGAAAACGTATTTTTCCTTCACATAAGACATTTTGGTTATAGTTTCCCCTCGCTCTATTCCTCCCAGCTCCTCACCTCCCTCCTATTCAGGTCCACTCCCTTTCTGTCTTGCCTTAGAAAACACACAGACTACTAAAGGATAATGCTATGATATAATGTTATCTATAATATAATATAGTGATGTGACAAAACAAAAACATCAGAATTGAACAGACAAATAGAAGGAAAAAAGCCCAAGAAAAAGCTTAAGAATCAAAGACTCCTCTCATTCACAAACTGAGGAATCCCATAAAAACACTAACCTGGAAGCCATAGTATATCCATAGAGGACCTGGTGCAGACCATTCAGGCTACATGCAGGCTGCCTCAGTCTCTGAAAGTCCGTGTAATCTTTGATTATATAGTGAGCCTTTTTTGGGTGTCCTCCATTCCCTCTGGTTCTTACACTCTACCTCATCTTCCTTGGACTCCTTGAGATACCGAAAGGATGGATTTGATGTCGACATACCATTTAGAGCGGGGTGTTCCAAGATCTCTCACTCTCTGTACCATCTGGCTCTGGGTTTTTCTATTTGTTCCCAGATGCTGATGCTACTGAAGCAAACTGCTTTGAGGATGGCTGAGCAAGGCACTGATCTATGTGTGTAGCAGAAAGTCATTAGGAGTCATTTTATTGTTACTTTAAAAAAAAGTATTCATAATGTTGTTGCACCTACAGGGTTGCAGATCTCTTTAGCTCCTTGGATACTTTCTCTAGCTCCTCCATTGGGGGCCCTGTGCTCCATCCAATAGCTGACTGTGAGCATCCACTTATGTGTTTGCTAGGCCCCGGCCTAGTCTCACAAGAGACAGCTATCTCAGGGTCCTTTCAGCCAATGCTTGCTAGTGTATGCAATGGTGTCAGTACCCCGGAGCTCTTGACTCTAGATGCATATGTATCAAAAGATGGCCTAGTCGGCCATCACTGGAAAGAGAGGCCCATTGGATAAGCAAACTTTATATGTCCCAGTACAGGGGAATGCCAGGGCCAAAAAATGGGAATGGGTGGGTAGGGAAGTTGGGGGGAGGGTATGGGGGACTTTTGGGATAGCATTCTAAATGTAATTGAGGAAAATACGTAATAATAAAAAAATATTTAAAAAATAAAAAGTATTGGTTTTACCAATGTCAGGTTTTTGGTCATCCAAGATGTTTTGAGCATGGGTTCCATCTCATGGCCTGGGCCTTAAGTCAAATCAGATATTGTTTCTTTACTCCCACAAACCTTGTGCCACCATTTATCTAGCATGTCTTGCAGGCAGGACACCATCGGAGATCGAAGTGTTTGTCGCTGACTTGATGTTTATGTTTCTCTCTTCATAGCCTGTAGAGTACCTTCCTGCACCAACAATTCTAGAATGGAGGTGTGAAAGCTATATATAGATACCTGTACTACTTCTCTAAGTTCACTGAGTTAGGTAGGTTTTATCTTCAGCAATGAGGTCTTGCCACATGTTTGTGGAGAACAACTTGTAGTCTTGGCAACAGTCTTGGTTATTTGGGGATGACCTTTGGCCAACAACTCAATTAGACTAGAAGCTTCATTAAATGACAAGAGATGTCCAATTGGGACACTGTCTCCCCATTATTGGGCAATTTCATTTATATTGCCTTCATCTATCTCTATCTCTATCTCTATCTCTATCTCTATCTCTATCTCTATCTCTATCTCTATCTCTATCTCTATCTATCTCTATATCTATCTATATCTAATCTATCTATAGCCTTTGCCTATACCTAGATCTATATCATCTATCTATATCCATAAGTTTACTTGTATTGAGTTTTAATACTAGCACTAAAATGACCCTTAAGTTTATCTGTCTCTCTACCATATTCCTTCTTTAATTTCACTCTGCCCTTCCCCTTCACGGTTTGATGATCTTGTTCCAGCTACCCATCCATTCATGAGCACCTATTCTATATTTTCCTTTTCTAATGAGATCTAGGTATAACCTCTAGTCTCTTACTCTATACTTAACTTCTGTAGTTCTATGGATTACAGTTTGGTTATCATTGACTTAACAGCTAATTCCACAAATGAGTGAATATATATCATATTTGTCTTTCTAGGCTTGGGGTACCTCATCCAGGGTGACATACATTTTAGCAATGAACATCGTTAAGCAAATGGACTATAGCTTGCTTATGATTGACTTAATCAGCTACTGCTCTGATTAACTTTGACTTGAAGTCTATTTTGTCAGATCTAAAAATAGTTTTACTAGCTTGCTTCTCAGGTTTATTTGATTGAAATATTTTTTTTCTATACTTTAACCTTGAGGTGTGGTCTATTCTTGATGCTAAAGTATGTTTCTTGGAGGCTGCAGAAGGATGTTTTAGCATCCATTCCGTTAGTCTGTATCTCTTTTTTTCTTTATTATTAGGTATTTTCCTCGTTTACATTTTCAATGCTATCCCAAAAGTCCCCCATACCCACCCCCCAATCCCCTACCCCCCAACTCCCCCTTTTTGGCCCTGGCGTTCCCCTGTACTGGGGCATATAAAGTTTGCAAGTCCAATGGGCCTCTCTTTGCAGTGATGGCCGACTAGGCCATCTTTTGATACATATGCAGCTAAAGACAAGAGCTCCGGGGTACTGGTTAGTTCATATTGTTGTTCCACCTATAGGGTTGCAGATCCCTTTAGCTCCTTGGGTACTTTCTCTAGCTCCTCCATTGGGGGCCGTGTGATCCATCCATTAGCTGACTGTGAGCATCCACTTCTGTGTTTGCTAGGCACCAGCATAGCCTCACAAGAGAGAGCTATATCTGGGTCCTTTCAGCAAAATCTTGCTAGTGTATGCAATGGTGTCAGCATTTGGAAGCTGATTATGGGATGGATCCCTGCATATGTCAATCACTAGATGGTCCATCCTTTCATCACAGCTCCAAATTTTGTCTCTGTAACTCCTTCCATGGGTGTTTTGTTCCCATTTCTAAGAAAGGGTAAAGTGACCACACTTTGGTCTTCGTTCTTGAATTTCATGCGTTTGGCAAGTTGTATCTTATATCTTGGATATCCTAAGTTTCTGGGCTAATATCCACTTACCAGTGAGTACATATTGTGCGAGTTCCTTTGTGATTGGGTTACTTCACTCAGGATGATACCCTCCAGGTCCACAGAAGCTGGAAAGAACCCAGATGCCCCTCAACAGAGGAATGGATACAGAAAATGTGGTACATTTACACAATGGAATACTACTCAGCTATTAAAAAATGAATTTATGAAATTCCTAGTCTGTATCTCTTAGTAGGTAATTTGATATCATTGGTATTGAGAGATATCATTGAGCAGTGTTTGTTGATTCCCTTTTGTTGTTGTTATTGGTGGTGATGGTGATAGTAGTGGTGGTGGTGGTTGAAGAAGAGGAGGAGTGGGGGGGGAATTGTGTGCCTCCCTCTCTTGATGTGTTGGTCTACAATTCTGTATTTTATTGGTTATATTTAACAATTTTAGGTTGAAAGTTTCCTCCTATTGTCTTCTTTAGGGTTGGATTTGAAGACAAATATTGCTTAAATATTGTTTTATCATAGAGCGTCTTATTTTCTCCATGTATTGTGACTGAAAGTTTTTGCTGGGAATAGTAATTAAAGCTGGCATCTGTGGTCTCTTAGATTCAATAGCACATGATCTCAGACCCTTTTGGCTTTTTAGAATTTTCATTGAGAAGTCAGTAATAATTCTAATAGGTTTGATTTTACATATTACCTGGTATTTTTCCATTGTAGCTTTTAATACTCTCTCTTTTTTCTGTATGTTTAGTGTTTTGATTCTTATGTTTGGAGGTGACATTTTTCTTCTGGTCTAGTCTATTTGATGTCTGTATGTGCCTTGTACCTTGATAGGAAACTCTGTCTTTAAGTTTCTGAAATGTCTTCTATGCTTTTGTTGAAAATATTTTCTGTGCCTTTGACCCGTGTCTCTTCTTCCTGTGTTCCTATTATTCTTTGGCTTAATCTTCTCACAGTGCCCCAGATCTCCTCTGTGCATGTGTCAGGATATTTTTTTATATATATATTTAAACTTTCGTTAACTGTGGCATCCATTTTTTTCCATAGTGTCTTCAATTCCTAAGATTCTTTCTTCCATCTCTTCCATTCTATTGGTAATGCTTGCTTCTGAGGTTCCTGTTCAAGTTCCTAAATTTTTTTATTTCCAGATTTTTCCCTCAGTCTAATGTGCTATGGTTGCTGGGTTCTATTTGAGACATATTATAACAGCAACTTTTAAAAGAGCTTATTTTATTTTATACATATGAGTACATTGTCACTGTTCTCAGGCACACCAAAAGAGGACATCAGATCCCATCACAAATGGTTTGTGAGCCACCATGTGGTTGCTGGGAATTGAACTCAGGACCTCTAGAAGAGCAGTCAGTGCTCTTAACTGCTGAGACAGCTCTCCATCCCTATTCTGGCTATTATTAATTGTGTTTTTATGCTGGTGTTTACTGATTCAGGTTTGAGAAGATTGCAGTTGTAGGTGCTGATAATCTGGTCTTCTCTGTGTCTGATGGATGTTTTGTTCCTGGTTTCTATTTTCTCTCTAGTTCTTAGGAGAGTGTGATGGCTGTGTGTTGCTAGGTAGGAAATTCTTCTGGCAGCCTGATAGGTGTGGCCACTGGAGGTTCCAGATAAAATGTCTTTCTGGGCATTGGGAGCTAACACTTTGCAAAGGGGATGGGCTGAAGATGGTGCTTGAGGGGCCCCAAAGAGGGAAGAAGAATGCAGGATGCTCCACAAGGATCTACTTTGATAGTCCACTGGTAATGGCAATAGAGAATGAGTAGAGGCCATAGCCAAAGGTCTGTATGGAGCTGGGGGTGAAAATTGGGGATTGGATTTGGAGGAGCAGAGAGAAAGTTGAAGATCTGCCATTAGCTTGCTTGCTTGCCTAGTCAGAGTAGCCCTATGGGTTTCCCAAGAGTGTCTACTGGAGTTCAGGGATGGCATAAAGCAACAAGTGGGAGAATGAATACAGTAAAAGAAGATCTCTATGTCGCACTGGGGATGGGGTTAGGAGAGCTACAGCAGGTGATCTGCTTCAGAGCTGTGGATGGGACTGGAGACTGGATTTACAAGTACCTAGGAAGAGGTAAGGATTTGCAGTGAGCCTACCAGCTTCCCTTTCCTACATGACTCAGCAATTTTTTAATAGCTTTTCTTTGTTTGTCTTCTTTGATAGGATGCTGGATAGTTTAGTCAATTTTATTTCTACCTGTACTAAATATATAGTGCACATCATGTGCACTAAATACTCACGACATCTTATTTTTGATGGTCTGATATTTTCTTTCTACCATTTTTCTCATTGGGATATTTTACATTTATTTCACCTTTCTGTGTATATATTTATGGAACCACATTAAATCCTTTCTAGGTTAGTAGTGTGTGAATGTGTACACCCATGTACATATAAAAATGAAACATGCACCAGTATATGAGATATATTTGTTATTACTGTGTAATATTTTTGCCCATTTTTTCATCACATACAACAAACTTTGTTCACTAATTGCTTTGTCTATCAGCCAAGTTCCTAAGTCCCCTAAAGAAATGACTTGATTGTAATTTTAAATATTTGTTGAATTGAACTGAATCATGTAACTTGGTTATTTCCCTTATTTACAATCCCATGTGGTCTAGTATGCAATTTAAGACAAAGCTCCCTAAAACATACAGGAAATATGGCTTGTAGGGCCAACACCTTCTAGGCTGTGGCAATTTCTTTTGTATAATAGCTGCTATCACCATATTTTTCTCCTCTATTTTCTTCAAGAAAATAGAAATCTAGTGGGGAATCGGAATTTGGATGGAGGGTCACCCACAACCAACTTTGAAAGTTGCTTCTGGTAAGGCAATCTGTGCTGAGGAGTCACTTGTTAAAATGACTCCTATAGCATGGGAACACTGAATTCTCTGAGCAAACTGTAGGCCATTCTGTCATTATACAGATTTGAGTCTGATCAGTCACACAATACACCATGTAATATATAATCATACATGAATATTGCAACTAAGGAAAGGAATTCTTGATTCCTTGATACTGATGTTCTTTTCAATGGACTCTGCCCCTTCCTATCCCTTTGTCTATGGAGTTAAGATATTTTGGGAGATTTTTGCATTGGCTATCACACACCAGAATCAATCTCCACATAGGACTATATCACTCTATTGGATAACTTTTGAAAATGTGTGTGTGCGTGCGTGCATGCGCGCATATGTGTGCAAATGTGTGCCTTTTTTCTTCTCTGGTTAAGTGATCAGAAGACTAGGTGCAGATGTGGGGGATGACAATCTGACAGAAGTCGGTACAGAAAATATGCAAGGAATTGTTGTGCAAGGGAAGTATGTAGAGATGCTTTTATTAAGATCTCTTATATGACACTTCTTATTTCCAGAGTTGTGTGGTCACACTTATATGCATGGTTTGATGAGATTCTATAAGATCCAGTTGAGTATGGACATACTAATGCATATCGCATGACTGACTACAGCAAAAGAACAAGACTACAAAAAGGGAAGAGAAAATTCTTTGTGATATATATATATATATATATATATATATATATATATATATATGTATGTATATATTCATTCCAAGATCATCCTTGGTCCCAAAGCTGAAATTTTTGCATTCAAGGTTTGCTATGAGGTTTCTAAAGTATCTTAATATATCTTTGACATTTTAATCTTCTAGGATCTTCAGAGCTATAAAAGCCAAGTGGCAATGCTGTAACTCAAATGTGATAACCAAGGAAATATCTAAAAATTGTCAGCTGATATATGAATGAGAGCAACTGTACAACTCACACAGTATCTCTCAAATCCTTCCAAGTATGTGCATGCCCCTTAGAGACAGAGAGGACAAACATGACAACTCTGTACATTACAGGAATATGTCACACAGAAAGACCCTGAATTCATATTATGCAATCTGGCTCCACCACTCTGACAGATACATGCCACCAATGACCAAAATGGTACTCTGTGGGAAGAGCAATAGGTGAATTATCTATGAACTAAGTCTATAGTGCAGACTTACCATGAACCTGAAGAAAGAGCACAGTGTATTGTTATCCTTGCTAGGTGAGCTCAAACGTGTGTGTGTGTGTGTGTGTGTGTGTGTGTGTGTGTGTGTGTGTGAATTTTCCCCATTGAAATAGAGGGAAAGCATTTGGTGATTGCACAGAATTCCATCAGATACAGAGTTTGTATCAATTTGCTTCCATCTAGAAACCAGGATCTAGGAAAGCAGATCTCACTAGAGTCACAGCCTGATCAAGTTTCCCACAATACACTATTGCTTTCTACAAATCATGCTTCTGTGCCAGATAAACAGTCAAGTAGAGATACCAGAGGAAGCAATATCTGTACTATCTAAATAGCCAGGGTAATGCTAAACTACAAAATGTCCCCAAAGGTAGGCTGATGGAAGCAAAGCAGGTTAGGCTGCCTTTCAAACTTTAGCATCAGAGTCCAGAGTCTAACCTCTGATCTCCAGCTAAAACCTGATTTTGAGTCTCCCCTGCCTGCTTCTTTATTCTCTAGGAACTGATAGTTATGTGGGAAAGCATCTTTCCCGGGTGAGTTACAAGATCACAGAACTAAGCTATTATATGTATGGATAGTCTACTGATACATATACTTATCTCTGATTAAAATAAAAATTCAGTGCATTATCACCTAACTTGCTTCCCGCGTTATGACATAGATGTGTCTTTCCAGGCTATAAACTTCCTTTGCTCCCAGAAAGTCTATCAGATTCTGTTATCTGGCTATAAAGGGGGAGATATGACATTCACTACAGGGTCCTCAATCATAGTAGGATCATCATAACCAGACAAGAAAAGAGGGGCATGTTGATTATTAAAAGATGTTTATTGCTGTGGAGGTGGCTCAGCCAATAAAATGTTTGCTAAGCAAGCATGAGTATCTGTGATTGGATTCCCAGAATCCATGTGCAAAGCCAGGCACAGAGGGATATCTTTGTAATCCCAGTGCTGGTGGATACTGGAGGATCATGGGGGCTGACTAACCTACTACTGTAGCTGTATCTGTGAGGTCGAGACTCAATGAAAGATCTTATTGTAAAAACAAAAGATGAAGGGTGGCCAAAGAAGATACCCAGCATAGAACTCTTGCTTGTATCATATATGCATACATATACACACGTGTTATATGTATATAATACATAAAACACATCCACAGAAATTTGGAGGGAGAGAATGGGGATTCAGATTATTTTGATCTTTCCAAATCTTTATATATACCTATTACACGTTCTGGAGTGTCAATGTTTGCCATAATATGTGTTAGTTTTCATCTGTGAAATGAAATAAAAAAATGTGGTATGAATATTGATGACAACAGGATCAGATCCTGAACATGACTTTACTCACCTCGAAGAAAACATGGTGTAAACTCGAGTCTTTTACCATATTCTGAGAAAGTTTCTGGTGTTCAGTGTACAGTTTAAGGTTAGAAGTTGGTCATTTTAGCTTTTTAAACATTAATATTATATGAAGAACTTTGCTCACTCAACAGCAATTCACAGTTTAAGTTTAAGTTGTTCCAGGTAAGTGGATCCTTAAATCTCCTTTAATAGATACATTAACATAGATCACTACAGACAATAAGTTGATAGGCAACATCATTGAAAGCTACTGCCAGAATTCCACACTGAAATAAAACATGGATCTCTACTCCCCCTACAGTTAATAACACCAGGACCTCAAATTCAAAGCCACCCTTCTATCTCCCTGAGCCACTGTCCTTGATCATCATCAATATCGATTTCTGAATAACTCATAATAATTGAGAACAAGGGCAAACAATTCTTCTGGTTTAACAGAGAAACGGTTTATCAAAAAGTAGCTATGGGTTGCTTCCAAGATCTCTATATGCAGTCCAGAGAAGTGACTTCAAATTACATTCACCTCACTGGTGCTTGTGATAACTATGGTGCAATACCCTTGCTCCTATCCCTGAGCACTAGATGCTGCAAGTTGCCCCGTACTTTCCTCAGAAACTAAACACAGGTCCCAAATGCCATTTTTGCTTGTGGGGGCATGGAGAAGCTATTGCAGCTCCCTCGGTTATCACTCTTCCCTACCGAACAAAGGTCTCAGAGTTTCTCTCTCTGCAGCCAATTCTGTGATTAGTGCATCTGGTCAGTGGTAGAGAGACATGAATCTCTACTGTAGGTGGTAGACTCAGATGGTGATTATAGAATGGGTTTTTAAATATGTGCTAGGGGAAAATCATTATGCAATTGGAAGCAGTTTCTGTATTGGAAGCTGAGGTCATCAATTCACAAAAGGGGTTCATTTGGTGTGTGGTCAACAACAATTCAGCGAACTGAAATATGAGAGCTCCACTGGAGATAATAGATGCATTTCATCTAGTTGTTTATGTGAATTTTAAGGAACATTATCTTTTTCCAAATGTGTATTTCTTTGAGTGATTGTGCATGTGCGCATGTGTGTGTGTGTGTGTGTGTGTGTGTGTGTGTGTGTGTGAAGTACCAAGGCTTCTTTCTATCTTTGAGTTATTTCTATAGCACACATGTAATGCATGCATGCACACCTCTCTATTTCAGAATACCTCATCTGGCACTACAATGAGCTTATCCCCAATGTTCTTCTTGTCTAGCTTTTCAAAACCAAACTGAAAGAGACATCTCATCAGCCCCAGACCAAACACACCTGGTCCTTTTCAGGCAGAGCCAGGCCTGAGAATCACCCTAGGGGGGAGACAAACCAGAAAAGCAGGAGATTTGTAAATTGCAGAGTTTGAGACTTGGCTGGTGGTGATAAATCTCAACCAGGGATGAGGCCCAAAGCTCATAAACATGTGCCCTGTTAGCCATATGCCAAACATTTCCTGGGTGCAGACACCTTTCTGTGAGTCTGAGAAATTCTAATGGCTCATGATAGCTGATACAGACAAATTGGCTGAGCAAAAGGAAATGAAGTTCTTAAGTACCCTACTCTGGCCTTCAGGATGCTATGCAACTATCCATCCCATATGCATGAGTTAGACAGTGAGAAGGGTTTGTTTGAGACATCAACTATGGAGCAACTGTTTCTAGCCATTCCAGCCACTAGCAGGAGAGGGCTGGAGTTGAGTACTTAGAGAAGAGGGCACCCAGAAAGAACATGATATGATGGTGGTAGATTGAACTGAAGAGTAAAATAAAAGTGCACAAATGGTATATTATATACCAGGTACTGCCTAGCATCCAAATCATTGAGTCATTGATCTCTGCTTCTGTGCATGTCCTGCAAGGTTATAATACACTATCATGTTATTTCCTCTGTTCTATGCCACCCACGAGGGGTTTTCCTGAATCATCTAGACACCACGACATCTCATTTTCAGAATGGACTTGTGAACAGCCTCTGACCCATCTTCTAAGAATATTTGGGAGAAACTCGAAAGCAAATTGTCATTCATATTGGCCAGAAGGCTGACATCAAATCTGTCCCAGCACAAGTCTGAAAGGCTCAGCCTGACTTCCACCTGCACTCCTCCTCCCTTTCTTTGCCATTTTGTTGTACACACGACTCTCTGTTTCTGGTACCTTCTGGCAGAATTCCCTTCCAGATACGGGCTCCAGGTCAGTATATAGTAGTCAACCAGGCAGAGAGGAAATACTGACTTCTGTTTCACAGGAGGTACAGGCTTTGAAGGTTTCTGGGAAGGGACATTTTGACATCATGGAAGATATACTCACCAAACAAATAGCATGTTCAAATAGAAAGGTTTTTTTAAAAGATGGATTAGCTGTTGCCATTAATCTAAACAAAGAAGCAAACCAACAAACAAAAAAGCCCTCTTGGTCATTCTTTAGATATTATTCTTAATGACAGTTAGACATCTTAGTGACATCTTGTTTATTCTCATCTATAACCCTCACTCTCTCCTTCCCTTTCTCAGTATTTTCCCATATCTCTGCCATTCCATCTTCTCTCGCCCTCTATCTTTTCCTTTAACCAAATCAAACTGTTCCTCTAGTCAAGGCCAAGTTCTGTGCAGCTGGCAATGAAGTGAATCAAGACTCGGTGAGCTTCAATCTGTTGCTTAGCACCAAGGTTGCTTGGCTACATCTCTCGTGACAACTGGCCTTTGCTTTGGACTCCTTATGCATATCGGCTATACATTAAGCATCTTGGTCAGGAGGGGGCATTGGGTTAGAACTGACTTTCACAGTCCTCTCCTGAACTGCCTAAGAGTGGTAAGAGCAAGAGGGTATGTTAAAGGAAGTCAAATTGTGTTGTGCTGAGATGCAGGTAAAATGTAGCAGTGAGAAAGAACTCACCACAGAGAAGAGTAATGCAAGGAAATCTGATGCACAGAGCTCTAAAGGTGTCTTCATGCCAGCATAGGAATGAAGGAGCTGCAGAGGAAATATAGCCAGGAACGTTAGGGAGAGTGTTTCTCTCTCTCTCTGTCTCTCTCTGTCTCTGTCTCTCTGTCTCTCTGTCTCTCTGTCTCTCTGTATCTCTCTGTCTCTCTCTGTCTCTCTCTGTCTCTCTCTCTGTCTCTCTCTGTCTCTCTCTGTCTCTCTCTCTCTCTCTCTCTCGCTCGCTTGCTCGCTCTCTCTCCCTCCCTCTCTCTCTCCCTCTCTCCCATGAATTACCATCTGTGTATGCAATTTGTATCTTTGAGAGAAGAAGAGTGGGGGGGATGCATGGGGGATGATGAAGACCCTTGTAAAAGGAGCTGAAGCTCCAGGAAAAGAAGTAACAATGTTAGTCCTTTGGGTAAAAACCACAGCAGAATTAAAGGGTGGAGTCTCCATGCCTAAAACGCTAGCATTCCGTGGAGTCTTCGGGCATATCCTGCTGTATCTTTCTGAGATACAGAAATCATAAATGAGGACAAGGGGAAGATAGGAAAGTTGTGTGTAACAGGATCAAGAAACACCACACAAAGCAGAAGAAATAGCCCTGTATGGAGTTTATGAAAGGCACTAAAAAAAAACCTCCAGAACTGTATCCTGGAGAAAGAAGGTCTCCAAGGGGAATAAAGAACAAGACACCAGGCCAAGATGTGATGGCATGCAGTAGGGTAGCTAGGAGTTGATAAATGACACATGAGGAAGAATGAAGGGAAAAGGGTAACTCTCAAAGTGGTTGCAGGAACAGGGGTGAACAGGAGGAACAAGCTAAGTTAGCTGGAATAAATGAGCATCCACATTCACCTCTGCCTGTGTCTTATGCACTTGCTGCAGCATCCCTCCTGAGTCTAAAGCAATACTTCAAGCTACTACGCTTACTGAGCATCTATACATGAAGTTATACATATAAATAAAGTTTTGTTATTAAAGGCCAGGCATAATGGTGCATGTCTTTCTTTGTTAATGATGTTTCGGGTTTTTCTTTCTTTTTTATTTTGTTTTGTTTTTGTTTTTGTTTTTGTTTTGGTTTTGGTTTTGGTTTTGGTTTTTGAGACAGGGTTTCTCTGTGTACCCCTAGCTTCCCTGAAACTCACATTGCAGACCAGGCTGTCCTCAGACTCAGAGATTTGCCTGCCTCTGGCTCAGGAGTGCTGGGATTAAAGGTGTGCATCACCACCACCCAGAGAATGGTGCATATCCTTAATACCAACTTTCAAGAGGAGGAAGCAGGCAGATCTCTGTCCAAAACCAGCCTGGGTTACATGATGACATACCATCTTTACAAAATTGTTATAGAGGTTCCAGGTTGAAGTAGTTGGGGGACCAAAAACAAAACAATTTTCTTCCTAATATTACTTTGTCCAAATAAGTCCTTCCTAGGGATTAATTTTCCTTATATTTTGAAATGTCAAGAGAGTGCATTTTCCCAGAGAATAAAAATAACGTGCTCTGTACTAGAAATTCATAACTTCTCAGACAGAGAGTTAAAGACTGAGGGATGCTCAGCCTTGAATGGGACACTTTCATCACTGCCTCTTCACATGCAGAAAAACTCAGGGAACATTGGAGAAGAGGAGACAGAAAGATTGTAAGAACCAGAAGTTGGGAAAGATTACAGCAAAATAATATCTCTGCACATGCTCAGAGGGCTGTTATACTCATGAACTCATAGTAGCTGTGGCTCCTTTATGAGACCTTCATAAGATAAAGCCAAGCAAAGTTCCAGCTTCAGGGTGGGGGCTCATGAGTCCCCATCCCTATCTGAGGACCACCCCAGTGGTGGACACTGGGGAAGAGAGGTTTTCCTAATCCACGTGGCCCCTGGTAAGTTCCCCATGCTGCCGAGGATGGGTTCATGTGTATATGAACCTCACTAATCATATTCAGTGAAGGACAGGATGAGGAAGAAGAGAACATTAAGTTGGAAAACAGATGAGTTGGGATCTGGGAAGAATTGGAGGGAGAAGTGGGGGCAGATATACTCTAAAATTCATGGATGATGTTAGCAAAGAATAAATCAAAAGAAAAAAAGACCTTGGTGCCTCCCAAGGCACATGGGTTTAGATGCCTGGCTATGTGCCTAGCAATCTCTATTTATGACAGCTCTTTGTTGACTCTGAGGAGCCATCAGGCCCTCTAATGATCCCCAAGTTTTCTTCAATGTTCACATTTGATGTGCCAGGCTGAGTGTGAGAAAATAGCTTAGACTTGGAAGTCATATCATATCATCTTTAGGTGTCTTCATCTAGAATAGAAGCAGGAAAAATATAAACAGTCTGTTTAAAGGTAAGCAGTCTCTGGGGCACATGGCCCCCAAGTTTCCCGTGTAATGAGTAAGAATTACTTATCACCAGTGGACTGTCCCTCACACATCAAACCAAACCTGCCAGAATCCACACTGCTTTTCTGTGACGTTTTTCTTTGCCCTGTACCCTTTGGCAAATCCTGGTTGTGAGTGCAAAGTACTTAGTACTAAGTCATACACAGCTAAAGGAAAGTTCTTGACTTCCCTGAACCCCACCCCCTAGCTCTAACTGATGTCTCAATGGCAACACATAAATCAATCAATGGAGTACTCCAAGAAGCTGGAGCCCATGGTCAGAGGCAAAACTGAGTATCTAGTATTCTCCTCTCAGAGGAACTTATTCTTCCAATAGTTGTCTTGAAGGTATTGATGTCTGTAGTCATTAATAATATATAAAATAGTAACCTTTCTCTCTAAGAAATCCCAGGAGATGAGGAAGACTGAAGAGTCTCTGGAGTCATTCATGTATGCACTGGGAAGAGACTCTGGCATCATCTATGTATGCACTGGGAAGACTCTGGTGTATCATCATCAGCCACCAGGGGCTATACCTGTCTGAAGATAGATTTTGTAAACTTAAAAGAATAGAGAGGATTTTGTGGTTAATAAATGAAGTCTGTTTTTTAATCTTTCACAGAACACAACCCAGAACAGCAGGTACCTCAAAGCTGCCAATTCCAAACCACAAGTAAGGGACACTGCCTCTTACAGCATCCCCTGACTCCTCACACATTAGCATCTCCAGATTTCTCTAGAGAATAGGGACCTGATAGATGATGGAAACTAAGCTCTGTGATGAGAAAACAGTATCAGTTTTGTAGAGATCTCCCACTCCAGTGACAGGGATGATGATGATGATGATGATGATGATGATGATGATGGCAGCAGCTAAGGGGAGGAGCACCTATGCCTAGGCACGGATCAGACCAGAAACCACCAGCTACCTGGCCATGACAGTTTCACTGGAATAACTACTATTAAATGAATGATGAGATTGGGTGTTTCAGAACTGACGAATGATAAAATGATAATTTTGATTCTATCACAGCCTTCTCTAATATGCAGAGTCATTAATATGTGACTCTCTGAGTCTTCCTGGTCATGAGAAGGTGGCTAAGCCCAGGAAAGGGAAAAGATCCTTGAGAAGCTGCTTCTGCTGAGAGAATTGCCTTCTGTAGTGCTTGGAAGACACCAGCTACAATTCTCTGGTCTACTGTTACATGTAATCATGTGTATGTGTATGTGCATGTGCGTTAATATAAAGGAATGGCCAATGTATGAGATCCCCACATATGTACACATATGCCTGAATCTTCTGTTTGCAGTGCAAGGTGGAACCTCTGGCAGCCATGCATAATGAGGCAGGCACAGAGGTTTGGGGGTTGCCAGCCTTTCTCTGATAGTCACATTAAGTGCTATAGGCACTTGACTTTATGGCTTCTTCCTCCTGCATATTAATCAGCCAAGATCACTCCCTGCAGTGGCATTTCAAGTCTGGTGGCAAGGCGGTAGTGATAGAGAAGAACTCTTGCATCATCCAGGGAGCCCCTCAGGTCAGTAGGATTCTTCCCATCTCAAAGCTCAAAATATAAAGGAAGAAAGAAAGAGGTGGGCTGCTCTCATGTCTATGCCTTGCAGAACCTCTCTGCTCAGAGGCAACATTCTCTTCTTAATAGCATCCTGGAATGCAGATCACCTGGAAAAGTCAGGAGAGCGTTCTCAAGGAGTCCCAGTCTTGCAATTGGGTGGGAGAGCCTGTCCGCACAGCTGCCATTGCTTCCTGCTTGAAGTGGTCTGGGAGGCAACAGAATATGCATCAGGAAGATGCCCTCTGCTGACTCCAGATTAGGAGCTGGCTTCTGCTCATCTGCATCTTATCCCTTCTCCCCTCTCCTCTCATCCTCATCCTCTCTATGGATTCTTTTCCTGGGTGGCCCTTCTCCTGACATGGAACCCCTCTATTATTTGCTAAAGCAGAATTCTGGCAGTTCTGTAACCTGAGTCCCAGAAATGACAGGAAGATCCAAAGGCTCACATAGAAGGCAAAGAAATGGCAGTGGAAGTATGCATAAGGGCAGCTCAGCCAGCTGACCCTCCAGCTCCCTCACAGCTTACATCCTTCTCCCTCAGCACCTCAGGCCTGGCCTGCCCCACACCCCTTCTGCAGCTGTAGTATGCTGAGCCTTCTGCAGCAACAGCAGCAGCAGCAGACATGATTGAGAGGCCAGGAGACTGCCTGCCAAGGAGTCATTCTAGCTTCGCCTTCCCATTTCCCTTCTCTCTTGGCCCAGCAGCCAGGTACAAAAAACAACAGTGCCCACGGTTTACACAGAGCTTCTCATCCAGGAAATCTCAAAACGCAAAATCAGCCAGCCAGACTGATTACACTCATTTTTTTCTGGTGGAGGAAAGTGCCTTTTCTGGAAGGGAAGTCGATTGCCAAAGACTCTTCTAACTTCCCACTGAGAGAAGATGCATACTGGACCTGGGCATCTCCTCCCAGGAATCCTGCGATGCCCTCTTGCCACTGCTGCCCTTGCTTCTGGGTCTCTGGATGTTAAGGATACAGATCATGGGAATTAATCCAAAGGTTCTCCCAAAGCCCGAATTCTAACCATAGAAGGAAGGACAGATTCATTCCCCCAGTCCTCCCCCCTACACATACCGAGTAGTTCCTGTTTTCCAGTACAGAAAGAGATTTGCCACTCCAAGCCTGTGTTCTCTCTATTCCAATTCAGCTAAACCCCATAATCCTAACTGGGGTGCTAACCATCAGGAGAAGCCCAGTGACTCACCTGATTGTTATTCTTCTGTGACTTCTGTAAACACCCAAGAAAATGCCAGAGTGTTTCTTCTCTCTTTTATATGGGCACAAATACCCTTTAGACTAGTTCCCCACCACAGGTCTCTTGTTTCGTGCTGGGAGACTGGAAGTCTATGTAGTTATAGTGAAGCAAGGGAATAAAAAGGAAAGAAATGAAAAGCAGGCTGGGGGAAGGGAGGAGGGAGGAAAGAGGAGAGGAGAAGAGAAATGACCACAGTAGGAAGGGCATGGGGAGGGAGGCAGCTGCGGTGGTTGCAGGCATCACTCTTGGGTCTATGCCAGGGGCTTCAGACACTGTGTTAATCTACTCTGGCCTCCATAACAAAGTACCACAGGCTGGGTGGCTAAAACAACAAAGATTTATCTTTTCACCATTCTGAAGGCTAAAATTCCAAGACCAAGTTGTGAGCAGTGTTTTCTCTTAAGGCTCCTTAAAATGCAGGTAGCGTGTTCTCTGTTTCAAAAAGCTCTCCCTCTCTCTCTCTCTCTCTCTCTCTCTCTCTCTCTCTCTAGCTCTTATTCTTGCTCTCACTCTCTCTACCCCCTGGTGTATGTGTGTGTGTGTGTGTGTGTGTGTGTGTGTGTGTGTGTACTCAGGCGGGTCCTAGCCTTCTAAGGACACCAGTCATATTGGATTGGAGCCCATTCTAATGACTCATTTTTAACTTAATTACCCCAATCAAAGGTATCAAGTATACTTGCAGGTTACATCCTAAAATACTAAGTCTTAGGTCTCCTTCATATGAATTGGGAATAGAGAGCAAGCAGGGCACAAGGCAGCTCTTTACATGTATAATTTCTCTAGCCCTCACAACACCTCCTGGGAGTACAAATTATCCCCATTTTTTAAAAAATTATCCCCATCTTATAGAACACAGCAACATAAGGGAAATTTTAGGCAGCATGCCCAAAGTCCTCAGAAAAGTCAGATAAACTGAGCATCAGGTCCAGCTCTCTCTAGAGTTGAGCATGGTGATCACAACACACTGCCCCTCATTTAGATTGACAGCTAGCATGTGGATGGGAAAGAATGTGGTGGTCTTTGAACTAATTAGGACAAACTCCACTCCTTCTGTCACCCATGACTGAAGAAATGGAATGGAGATCTGTTTTAGAAACTCACCCTCAAAATGTGTGGGAGCTGCTGTGAAAGCCAGGGTTAACCAGAAGCTTTCCCTCATTTTAGTCAGTTTGTGTAGAATATATGTCCAGGGAGGAGGTGTGAGCCTAAAGCAAACATCTAGTTCTATTGCTGTTTATTAGAGCTTCCAGAGTCAACATACATAGACATGCCAACATAGAAAAGGTTGGGAGATCTGTCTAACACAGTCAGTTGAAGAATGTAATTACCATGAAGAAGTTGTGATGAGACACCCACATTCTTTTTAAATTTAATTTTATTCCTTTACTTATTCACTTTACATCTCACTCACTGTCCCCTCCCAGTCATGCCCTCCCACAATCCTGCCCCCATTCCCCATCCCTTTCTCCTCTGAGTGGGTGTAAGTCCCTCATAGTATCTCCCCAACCCTGGCACTTCGTGTCTCTGCTAGCCTAGTTGTTTTCTCTCCCTCTGAGTCCAGACAAGGCAGCCCAACTAGTACAACCTATTCCACATATAAGCAGCAGTTTTTGGCATAGCTCCTACAACAGCTGTTCGGGATTCACATGAAAGTCAAGCTGTACATCTGCTACATATGAGGCCAAGGTCCAGCCTATGTATGTTCTTTGGTTGGTGGTTCAGTCTCTGAGAGCCCCAAGGGACCAGGTTAGTTGACTCTGTTGATCTTCCTGTGGAGTTCTTATCCCCTTCAGGGTCCCACAATCCTTCCTCCTGTTCTTCCATAAGAGTCCCCAAGCTCCACCCACTGTTTGGCTGAGGGGAGACACCCTCTGGGACTGGAATATTTACTTCATTAGCCTTCTGGATGGTGTTATGGTTTTGAATGTGAACTCTTCCACATAGACAGACACATGGGTTTGAGTAGTTGATCTCCTCCTGATGACACCATTTGGGAAGTTTGGGGAGACTTTAAAAGGCAGCTCTGTTCTTCAAGAAGCTTTGAAAAAACAGTGAAGTGTAATACCTTAGTCCCATTGCTGGAATGAAGTTGCAATGTAAGAAGCTACCCATCCCACAAAACTGCTGTCACCATGCCTCCTCCCCACCCCACTGTGATGCAATGTGTTTCCGTAAGAGTAATAACATTGTAACTCAAAGTAAGCCCTGTCTTAAGTCATTTCTCATCACATATATGGAAACAGAATTGAGAAAAGCAACTGACAGAGATGCTAGCACCTCTGAAGATGGGAGTCACCTCTTTAGCCTTTATGTCTCAACAAGGTTTGGCATGCAGAAGATGCCTAGACTATCTCTGTGAACAAGAGAGAAGTGTTTGGAAATATGATTCCCTAACTCCGGAAGTGGGGCTCTGCATGAAAATTCACAAAATAATTAACAGTGAATAATAATAAGAATTCATCTCTTTCACAGATTTTTCCATTCCTGGGTAGCTTTCTATTACTATGGTAGAGTGGGGAGCCTCTGACCCATGCATTTCTCATAGTTCTCCTGCAACTAATGAGTATGCTAGGGCATTTTCTCATGGATGTAGCAGAAGATAGAATCAACTGTCCAAGCATAAATTAAAATCCTGCTTCCATTCTTACATTTCCCAGCATCCCTTGGACCAAAGAAAGACCCATGACCCAGTTCCCTAGTCAAGGGATGGGAAGGTACTTTCTATCTCAAGGCCATGGCAGGGTCTATCTCTTGCAAAGGGCAAAGAACCCCTATGGTAAATGACCCAATCATCACATCCCCTTTCTGACTTCCAGCCATTTTCATGCTCCATTACATATTACAGTCTGATAGAACTCACACATTACACTAAAGGAAGCCATAGCAGGAACTCAAAGAGGGCAGGAACTTGGAGGCAGAAGCTTATGCAGAAGCTGTGGAGGAGTGCTGTTAACTGGCTTGTTCCCATGACTTGCATAGCCTGAATTCTTATAGCATCCAGGATCACCTCCAGTCCAGGTATGGACAGCACTGCTCACAGTGAGCTGGTCACTCCCTCATCAACCATCAATCAGGTAAAGGTACCACGGGTTTGCCCATAGGCCTATCTTGTGGGAGCATTTTCTCAAATTTGAGATGATATCTTCCACAATGACTCTATCTTGTGTCAAGTTGACAAAAAGCTAGCTAGCACATATGATGTGACTTCTACCAGAAGTCACAAGTAACATCTGGCAGTGACTTTCTCTGAAAAATCATCAGAGTCTACCCCAAACTAGCTATGACCTTTTCCTCTAGGTAAAGAGAACCAGAAGTCTACAAAACTGATGTCTATTCTCCAAGGATCTTGCTTCTCGGGTCTTTAAAAACCCTTTTAATTTAAAAGGACTTTTGAGCCCAGGTTTTGCACAAACACAATCACATGGAGGCATGATAAAGTGGTTTCTTAAGTGGGCAGCCCAAGGCAGAGCCAAAGGTCATCCAGGAGTCTGAAAGCACTGTGAGAACAACCGATTTCAAAAGCATTGCAATCTGGCACAGTCTTAAATACCAGGATATTCCTTCATACTAACTTCTACCCCAAATCACTGAGTTAGACCGCTGTCCAGCTTTCAATTTTATTGATGATGAAGTTTCCCAAATAAACATCTGTTGTTGAGCAATCAGGTGGGATGATACTGAAGTCTGGCATAAAATGTATACAGTGACAACATAATGATCCATTTCTCTGTGTGTTTGGTTAGAATGCCCCACCCTTTTTCCTTTTTTAATAGATATTTTCTTCATTTACATTTCAAATGCTATCCCCAAAGCCCCCTATACCCTCCCCCTGCCCTGCTCTCCAACCCATCCACTCCTGCTTCCTGGCCCTGGCATTCCCCTGTACTGGGGCATATGATCTACCCAAGACCAAGTGCCTCTCCTACCATTGATGGCCAACTAGGCCATCCTCTGCTACATATGCAACTAGAGACACAAGCTCTGGGGGTGGGGGGTGGGGTGCTTGTTAGTTC
Source organism: Mus musculus (assembly GCF_000001635.26). Classification (NCBI taxonomy): domain Eukaryota; kingdom Metazoa; phylum Chordata; class Mammalia; order Rodentia; family Muridae; genus Mus; species Mus musculus. Next base: position 72,007,104 of record NC_000080.6, read on the forward strand.
ATATTGTTGTTCCTCCTATAGGGTTGCAGACCCCTTTAGCTCTTTGGGTACTTTCACTAGCTTCTTCAATAGGAGCCCTGTGTTCCATCCAATAGATGACTGTGAGCATCCACTTCTGTATTTGCCAGGCACTGGCATAGCCTCACAAAAGAGAGCTATATCAGCATCCTGTCAGCAAAATCTTTCTGGCATATGCAATAGTGTCTGGGTTTGGTGGTTGTATACGGGATGGATCCCTGGGGCCCCACCCTTTTTCATACAGAGCTGACCTGAGTACAAATTTCTGTAACTACACATCAGACACAATATGGACTCAGCAATGGTTGTCGTTCTTGAGGCTGAGAGCATGAAACTCTCCGCGATGTCCTATTTCATGTGAACTTAGCAGAATCCACCTTTCCCAGCCATTATTTCCCATCTACAAACATGTGTGTGGTCAGTAACCCGTGACTCAGGGGGTCTTGGTGTAGCACAACAGAGGATGATGTCCTTGCACTTGGCAAGCAACTTTGTAATAAGTAAGTCTAATCTCAAGAAACTGAGATGATGAAGATCAGTGTCTGGGAACCAAGTCTATGACAACCTGGCAGGAGGAGGATCAACCTGTGTGTATCTTTAAGAAGGCTTAATATTGTCAATTTGATATGATCTACCATCACCTAGGAGACAAGCCTCCAAGCACATATGCAAGTAGTTATCTAGATTAAGTTAGTCCCTGATATGTTTGTAAAGGTGTGGGGGATGTGGAAGTCAACATTGTGAGGGAAAAAGTGGGATAGAGAGGAAGGTGCCACAGTCTCCTGCGACTCCTCAGAGAGTCTGCCAAGCATATTACATCAAAGATGTTTCCCAAAACACATGTGGGACAGCAAAAGGGAACCAAGGCCAGGGTGGTGGCTGCTTTCTCCATCCTCATGGAAATCCTAACAGGTGATGATGTTCCTTCTGAGTTACGTCATCAGCCAGGGCTTTCACTGGGGCATAGTAATGACATGGTGAAATGTGATTGGCCAGGGATTTAGGGACTTGGGATTGACTCAGACACTGCATATAAGTTTTTCTACTGGACAATAAACTCAAATATGCACCCTGATATTGGTCTCTGGGAATCTGATTCCAGGTATTTATCATGTGACTCTCACACCTTCCTCCACTCCACTCCACCCCACTCTCCATCCACTCATCCCCATCTTCAGACCTGTTCCCACAAAAAGGTATTATCTAGATCAGGTTAATAGAGCCTAGAACACTCATCCCAAATGTGGGCGCCAACACTCCCAGGGATTGGATCTTGGACAGCATACAAAGAAACAAGATGGGGCTAGAGCTATGCCTCAGTAGTTAAGAGCTCTTATTCTTGCAGAGGACCAGGGTTCTGTTCCCAGCAGACACACATACACACACACACATACACACACACAGTGGCTCAAAACCATCTGTAACTCCAGTTCTAGGCGATCCAATACATTTGTTAGGCCTTCAAAAAGCACTGCATGCATGTGGTACATAGAGAAACAGGCAGGTAAAACACTCACATGCATAAATACATCAGATAACTTTTCTGAAGGACCAAGCTAGCCAAGCATAAGCAATCAGCACTCTCTGCAAATATAACAGGACTGGCTACCTCCAGCTCCTACATCAGAACCTCCTTTCTATGATAGACGGAACCGTCTTTGGGCTGAAATAAACACTTTCTCCCTGAAGTTGCTTTTGTCAGAGTCATTTATCATAGAAGGCAGAAAAGTAACTAATTCACTTCTCAGGGAGAGAGGCCATAGAACAGATGCTTAGAAGAATGCCTGTGAGAATTCTAGGTGAAAACTCCTCTCCCCCACAAGCCGGCAGGGAGGGAGGAGAGGAAAAGATGTCAAATAGGAACTTGGATGGAGACACCTGGATTTTTCTCATAGTTTTCTTGGGACCAATCCCTTCAACAGAACCATTTGTCTTTAGAGCAAGAAAAGAAAGCCCACTGGAAAGAAAGTAAAATGTGTTTGATTCTACTAGGTGAGTTATAAGGAACCCAGAGCCTGTAGCACACACCCTCCACAGACAAGTGGAGAGCGCACAGTTCACCACCTACTGCCCACTGTAGGTTCTTATGACCTTTGCATTTGGGAACTTAATTAGCTACTTCTGAGGCATTCTTTACCTAGTAAATATCCACAGTTTTGCAGCCAATATAATCAGCCTTTTTACTGGATCTTAGATTGGGATTTTTTTTGTCTACTTCTGTTGCTCCTCAGAAGACCATGGTGCCCCATACCACTGATGATAGACATCCAATGATTACCTGTGAATGACTGAAATGTGTTGTCTGTTAGGGTGGCGCCATTCCTCCCCCACCCCCCAGAGCTACATCGCTTGTGGTGGCAATATTTGAGAGCCTAGGCATCCCAATAATTCTGCCCACAAAACTGCTACTTCATTGCAAATCATAATTATAACAATCACATTCCATCCCACGTAAAATGCTATTGTGTGCTGTTTTGATTTCAAAGAGTAAGGTACAGAGACATGGCAATGAATCAATAAACAATAATAACAACAACAACAACAGAAAAAATACACCTTCTCCCATGATAGTATCCATCCATTTTTCCCTCTCTTTCCCTTGCCCGAAAACCCCATTAATTAAGTAAAGCTGCGGTCTGAAGTAGAGCCTTGCCTAACTCTTCAATCTCGGGGCAGCCAAGGCTTCCGGGGTCTCTGCAGCAATGAGATAGAGAAGTATTTGCTCGTGGGCTGGCTCCAGAGAAATGGAGGCTGATAACCTCTGGCTTCCTCTCCTACTTGTGTTTTAAATATTTTATTGAAGTAATAAAGGCCATCCCATAAATCTGAAGGCCGAACAAAGTGTTTTGAAAACACATAAAATAATATTGTTCTCAAAACCCCAATGTGTTTTTAAACACAGCTTGGTCTCCTAATCCATTTCTCACTGTAGTCTGGGCAATGGAAGGACAACAAATGGGGACTTCAGGATTATGTCTGTGACAGGGTAGAGAATCAAGCCGAGGTGTCACCTCTGCACCATAAGAGCTAGAGAAGTGCCGCAAACTAAGCAAACACACATTACAATAGACTACTACTCAGGTTCACCCAGAGGCCTGAGGTGATTAGACGCAGATGCAGGGACACTCTTGGCAGAGGTCAAAGGGCGCACATGTGTATGAAAGAGTTCTGTACATATGGGGTACAGAACAGCTGTCTTATGTGTGTCAGAGGCCAGGAAGGGTACGAAGGTGAATTAAGAGCTCTGTGTTGATTGAGAAATGGCCCTATGGCCCAATCTTCCACTAATCTAAACCACAGACACTATCATTTATGGCGAATACATGCTAGAAAACCTGGGAGATATTTGCTTCCTGGGCTTCCAAACCCTCATCAATCCTTCCTAAGGCACTGCACCTCTACCCCTGGCCTCCTAAGTGACCCTATTCCCCAGAGCCTGGGATTTTTTAACTGCCTCCATCTTTCTTCCTTATCCCAGCCATTTCTATGGAGAAGGGTCTGATCGATAAATTCACCATGAGATATAAAAGTCTAATAAAGTTTAATAACTTGCCTCTCCCCAGAGTATTTGCATTTTAACAGGGGAATAGCAGCCAAAGCTAAAGGAATTAGGTTATTATGGTACAATTTCAGGCACCATCAAGCAGCCAAGGAAGGCATTTGGGGAAGGAGGGAAGACCTTCCCAGTACCACTGGGGCTGCTTCCTCCAAGTTCGTCCAGAAAGTCAAGGGTGAGTCAGAACAAACACTTCAGGGCTCCTTATAAAAGTTCATTTCAGGCTTTTCCTCATGGATTAATCTTCCCAGAGTAAATTTCTTCTTTCCTGTGTCCCTTGCTTACACTTGCCTGCTGTTTCAGTCTGATGTTATTAACCAGGTCCCAATACATATGGGTCTGGGACCAATCTATGCTCACCAGATGTTCTGAAGAACACCAATCATAGCTTAGGGCTCTAGAATGTAGCTTTAAAGTCATGCTGTCTATTCCAACAGCATTACCTACTTTTAGAGGTTAAATGAAGCCAAGTCCAGTAACTCAGGTTTCAAATCTGAGTTACTGAGGGTACTGAATTACAAGGATCACAAATTCAATGGCTGCCTAGGGTACAGAGTAAGTTCATGGTCAGCCTGGAAATTTAGCGAAACCTTGTCTCAAAATAAAAAGGGAAGAGAACTGCAGATAGACCTCCTAAGTTACATGTTGGTTTACCATAATTGAGGCCTCAGGTTTAATTCCTAATACTGAATACATATCATATGTCTGTGTGTATACATAGTATCATATATACTGTACTCATATATATATATATGAAAGCTATGTACAAGGTGATATAATAATCACTTCATTAATGTTTACTGTTATTATAGTAATAACATCTATAGAGTACCAATCACTGACACTATTAATGATAGGAGCCTAGCATGACTGTCCTCTGAGAGGCTCCATCCAGCAGCTGACTCAGACAGATGCAGATACCCACAGACAAACAGTGGCTGAAGCTCGGGGACTAGAGGAATACAGGCCCTACAGGGGACATAAACTTCACAGGAAGACCAACAGAACCAACTAACCTGTACTGTTGATGCTCTCAGAGACGGAGCCACCTACCAAAGAACATACAAGGGCCAGACCTAGGCCTCTGCATTCATATGTAGCAGATGTGCAGTTTGGTTTTCATGTGGGTTCTGAACAACTAGAGTGGTGGCTATCCAAAAAGCTGTTGCCTCTCTACAGGATATGTTCTTCTATCTGGGTTGCCTTGTCTGGCCTCAGTGGGAAAGGATGCACCTAGCCTAGCAGAGACTTGATGTCCCAGGGTGGGGAGGGACCCAGGAAGCCCCTACCTCCTCAGAGGAGAAGTGGGGTAGGGGGTGGAAGAATTATGAAAGGGGATGACCAGGAATGCAGCAGTGAGTGAGTGGGACATAAAGTGAACAAGTAAAAAAAAAAAAAAAAGAAAGAAAGAAAGAAAGAAAGAAAGAAAGAAAGAAAGAAAGAAAGAAAGAAAGAAAATAAAAAATAATGACTTGGGAGGCTAATAGGTTATCAGGACTTAAAATATTTTAATAGCTTAGTTGGGTGCTCAAACAGGGCAGAGTCCCCATCTCTCCTTTTGCCCAGCTTTTGGTTTTTCCTCTCACTATCTTACCTGTCATTTCTAAGTATTTCTTTCACCTTGCAATCAACACATGCATTTTTTAATGCCACATGAAAAAGACACTTTCTATGAGAGGGATGCTTTTTCCTTCCACCTCAACAAGCCTTCTACACTTGTCACTGCCTTACTGCTGAGGCAAAATGTCTAACAGATAACTTAAAGCAGGATTATTTATTTGTCTTCATGATTTCAGAGGATTCAACTCATTATGGCAGGGATGGTGTGATACAGTAGAACAGATTTCCAGGTGGGCAGCCAGGAATCAGAAAACAATAGGGACAGGAAGGAATCAGGCAGGAAATATACTCAGTCCCACTCAGAGGCAAGGGCTGGATTCTGTGCACACTTAGGTGGCCTCATCCTAGGCCATCCAAGCCTGACAAATCAGGAATTCAAAAGTAAAATATTATCTTTGGGGAAACGGATGTTGTTGGATAATGTCAGTAACTTTCACCCCCCCCCCACACACACAGAGATCAACAGAAGAATCAACGATTTTCATATCCATGCCTAGTATCTTAGCCAGTTCTGGTCAATGGGAGGCATAGATCAATTACCCTGACCTACTAGGGTATGTAATCTAGAATGTTCTTACTGTCATAGACAGTTTTTACTTCAGGTATCTGTTGGACCTCCTGAAATAATACTTTTCCTTCCTACCCTTATGCAGTTCTAAAACTAGGATCCTTTTTCATTTGCTAGGTGACCACTGGGGTCACTACAGGGTCAGATGTCTTGTTCTAAATCGGCCTACTAACTGAAACAAAAACAATTTAAGTAAAAACTGTGCTAGACCCTGTCTATTATCATCCCAGAGAACAACTTCACCTAGCAGAGAAATAGCTGCCCTTTCTAAGAGCCTGTTGTCTCCTCTAGCCTTTGTTTCCATCTTTACAGGTACTTACTAGATCCCAAATCAAGCCAATGCCACCTTCAGTCCTAACTGGAGTCAAATGAAGTCCACCTACATACTTGTCTATGGGTTGACGAACCAGGTGAGACACACACCAGGATCTCCAGGCTTAAAGAAGACAGAGAGAATCCTGGGAGGCGTAAGCCTCTCCCTCCTCCTCCATCTCAGAGCTCAAGGACAACCTCTCTAAAGGAAGCAATAATGGAGTTTTTTATTGCTTGTACTTCATTGCATTTGATCCTAATGCCAGGAGGCTATTGTTGAGAATATTTCCAGGTCAGTGCTAATTAACTTTATTAATGCACTTTTTTTATAGAAAGGGTTCTGTTCCTATTTGTTTGGCCCTTATTACCAAGCAGTACTGGCCTTGGAAGACTGTTTAGAAACTCTGCAGCCAAATGACAATGACCTTTCTGGATGGTCCAGAACCCCCAAGAGTAAAACTTATAGGTCTAAGAGACAGCTGTCTCATGAAGAAAAGAAGCAAGAAAAGAACACAGTACAAAAGAGACAAAGACAAAAATCATGTGTGAAATGGAAGGAATATATAACAATATTGAAGGGAACACTGAACTAAGAGCCAGGAGTTCAAATCTTTCCTCCATTTCATGCATTGTGGTTGTGGCTTTAGCTAGTCACTTTAGTTCTGCTGTTGTTGCTGGTTTTGATTTTGTTTTGTTTTTTCCCCTGTTTCGATTGTGCTGGGGATTGATGCTAGAGCCTCACATGAAAAATGGGTGCTTTAACACTGAGCTACATCCCTAGCCCTGAGTTTTAATTTTTTTCCTCCATAAAATACTTGCTTGGAATTGTTGTTAGAAGGATAAATATTCATGAGAGTGCCAAAATATACTATATAGCATATAGCTTGTGTTAACATATGTTAGCTGAATTGTAATGGGATCGCTATGTCTGAGGTGCAGGTTTTCAGGCTCATTCATTCTTTCTTTAAATAAACATGTGTTTAGTGTCTACTATATTCCAAGCATAGCAGTAACTAGTAATTCAAAACAGGCAAAAAAAAGTTATAGATCTTAATAGGCCCTTCTGCTCTGGGGGAGGTTGAGTATAACACAACACAATCTCGCAGCTTACTGCATTAAGTTGCCATGGGCTTTTCATTGTTCCTCCCTAGACTTTTGATGTTTTGGGCCAGGGAGCACATCTTACCTTCTTGGTCCTCTTCCCATATTAAGCCTCTGATATAAAGATACCTTTAATAGAAGTGGGCAAACCCCTTTGTCTAACTCTGGCTCAAAGACACTGTGGGGACAGGGACCCTGAAGGAGGACTCCAGAAACCCTATAGAATATGATTCTTGGTTGCCTTAGTTGAGTTTCTATTGCTGTGATTAAATATCCTGACAAAAGGAACTTAAGGTAGCATTTATTTCAGTTCATAGTTCCTGGATACAGTCCATCACTACGAGGATACTATGAGAGTGGGAACTGGAAAGAGGTGACTACGATACAACCACAGACAAGAAGAGAGCAGCAGGTGCCTGTAGTTAGCTCAATACCTCTTCTTTGTGCAATTTAGCATCCTACTCCAGGGAATGGAGTGGTCTACTTTTAGGGTTTGTCTTCTGGCCTCAACCAAATCAAATTAAGTCCCTACATGCATGCTCCTAGGCTGAATGAGGCCCTATAGGTGTATATGAAGGCTTGCCTCTTGAGTGTTTCCATATTCTGTCAAGTTAACTAACATGTTGTCACAAATACTCCACTGAAAATACCTCTCTATTGGACTGTCCTCTGACATCATAGATAGGCTCAGAATTAATGTCATTTCCACAGAAGCTGGAGGACAGCAGAGTACAGGTCAACTAAAGTAGATAATCAAAGGATGCCCTCACATAAATGAAGGCTAAGTTCAAGTGTTTACAATTTGAGGGATCAAACGCAGGCCTTTGGGTGCCCTAGGCCTACTCTACCACTAAGCTATAATGCCTGTCCCAAGTTTATATAGTTTTTCTTTTTTTTTTTAAATTTTATTAGGTATTTTCTTCATTTACATTTCCAATGCTATCCCAAAAGTCCTCCATACCGTCCCCCAACTCCCCTACCCACCTACTCCCACTTCTTGGCACTGGCGTTCGCATGTCCTGAGTCATATAAAGTTTGCAAGACCAATGGGCCTCCCTTTCCACTGATGGCCAACTAGGCCATCTTCTGATACATATGCAGATAGAGGCATGAGTTCTCGGGGATAATGGTTAGTTCATATTGTTGTTCCACCTACAGGGTTGCAGACCCCTTTAGCTGCTTGGGTACTTTCTCTAGCTCCTCCATTGGGGACCCTGTGATCCATCCAATAGCTGACTGTGAGCATCCACTTCAGTGTTTGCTAGGCCCCAGCATAGCCTCACAAGAGAAAGCTATATCAGGGTAATTTCAGCAAAATCTTGCTAGTGTATGCAATGGTGTCAGCGTTTGGTGGCTGATTATGGGATGGATCCCTGGGTATGGCAGTTTTTAGATGGTCCATCCTTTCGTCTCAGCTCCAAACTTTGTCTCTGTAACTCCTTCCATGGGTGTTTTGTTCCCAATTCTAAGAAGGGGCAAAGTGTCCACACTTTGGTCTTCTTTCTTCTTGAGTTTCATATGTTTTGCAAATTGTATCTTGTATCTTGGGTATTCGAAGTTTCTGGGCTAATATCCACTTATCAGTGAGTACATATCATGTGAATTTTTTTGTGATTGAGTTACCTCACTCAGGATGATGGCCTCTTGGCCCATCCATTTGCCAAGGAATTTCATAAACTCATTGTTTTTAATAGCTGAGTAGTACTCCATTGTGTAAATGTACCACATTTTCTGTATCCATTCCTCTGTTGAGGAAAATCTGGGTTCTTTCCAGCTTCTAGCTATTATAAATAAGGCTGCTATGAACATAGTGGAGCATGTGTCCTTCTTACCAGTTGTAACATATTCTGGATATATGCCCAGGAGAGGTATTGAGGGTTCCTCCAGTAGTACTATGTCCAATTTTCTGAGGAACCACCAGACTGATTTCCAGAGTGGTTGTACAAGCTTGCAATTCCACCAAAAATGGAGGAGTGTTCCTCTTTCTCCAAATCCTCGCCAGCATCTGCTGTCACCTTAATTTTTGATCTTAGCCATTCTGGCTGGTGTGAGGGTTGTTTTGATTTGCATTTCCCAGATGATTAAGGATGCTGAACATTTATTCGGGTGCTTCTCAGCCATTCAGTTTTCCTCAGGTGAAAATTCTTTGCTTAGCTCTGACCCCTATTTTTTAATGGGGTTATTTGATTTTCTGGAGTCCACCTTCTTGAGTTCTTTTTATATTTTGGATATTAGTCCCCTATCTGATTTAGGATTGGGAAAGATCCTTTACCAATCTGTTGGTAGTCTTTTTCTCTTATTGACTGTGTCTTTTGCCTTACAGAAGCTTTGCAATTTTATGAGGTCCCATTTGTCAATTCTCGATCTTACAACACGAGCCATTGCTGTTCTATTCAGGAATTTTTCCCCTGTGCCAATATCTTTGAGGCTTTCCCCCACTTTCTCCTCTATAATTTTCACCTTCTCTGGCTTTATGTGGAGTTCCTTGATCCACTTAGATTTGACCTTAGTACAAGGAGATAGGAATGGATCGATTCACATTCTTCTACATGATAACAACCAGTTGTGCCAGCACCATTTGTTAAAAATGCTGTCTTTTTTCCACTGGATGGTTTTAGTTCCCTTGTCAAAGATCAAGTGACCATAGGTGTGTGGGTTCATTTCTGGGTCTTCAATTCTATTCCATTGGTCTACATGTCTGTCGTTATACCAGTACCATGCAGTTTTTACCACAATTGCTCTCTAGTACAACTTTAGGTCAGGCATGGTGATTCCACCAGAGGTTCTTTTATTGTTGAGAAGATTTTTTGCTATCCTAGGTTTTTTGTTATTCCAGATGAATTTGCAGCTTGCTCTTTCTAATTCATTGAAGAATTGAGTTGGAATTTTAATGGGGATTGCATTGAATCTGTAGATTGCTTTTGGCAAGTAGCCATTTTTACTATATCAATCCTGCCGATCCATGAGCATGAGAGATCTTTCCATCTTCTGAGATCTTCTTTAATTTCTTTCTTCAGAGAGTTGAAGTTCTTATTATACAGATCTTTCACTTCCTTAGTTAGAGTCACGCCTAGGTATTTTATAATATTTGTGACTATTGAGAAGGGTGTTGTTTCCCTAATTTCTTTCTCAGCCTGTTTATCCTTTGTGTAGAGAAAGGCCATTGACTTGTTTGAGTTAATTTTATATCCAGCTACTTCACTGAAGCTGTTTATCAGGTTTAGGAGTTCTCTGGTGGAATTTTTAGGGTCACTTATATATACTATCATATCATCTGCAAAAAGTGATATTTTGACTTCTTCCTTTCCAAATTTTATCCCCTTCATCTCCTTTTGTTGTCGAATTGTTCTGGCTAGGACTTCAAGTACAATGTTGAATAGGTAGGGAGAAAGTGGGCAGCCTTGTCTAGTCCCCGATTTTAGTGGGATTGTTTCCAGCTTCTCACCATTTACTTTGATGTTGGATACTGGTTTGCTGTAGATTGCTTTTATCATGTTTATGTATGGGCCTCGAATTCCTGATCTTTCCAAGACTTTTATCATGAATGGGTGTTGAATTTTGTCAAATCTTTCTCCACATCTAACGGGATGATCGTGTGGTTTTTGTCTTTGAATTTGTTTATATAGTGGATTATGTTGATGAATTTCAGTATATTAACACATCCCTGCATACCTGGAATGAAATCTATTTGGTCAGGATGGATGATTGTTTTGATGTGTTCCTGGATTCAGTTAGCTAGAATTTTATTGAGGAATTTGCATAGATATTCATAAGGGAACTTGGTCTGAAATTCTCTATCCTTGTGGAATAGTTTGTGAAGAACTGGAATTAGATCTTCTTTGAAGGTCTGATAAAACTCTGCACTAAACCTGGTCCTGGGCTTTTTTTGGTTGGGAGATTATTAATGACTGCTTCTATTTCTTTAGGGGATATAGGACTGTTTAGATCATTAACCTGATCCTGATTTAACTTTGTTCCCTGGTATCTGTCTAGAAATTTGTCCATTTCATCCAGGTTTTCCAGTTTTGTTGAGTATAGCCTTTTGTAGAAGGATCTGATGGTGTTTTGGATTTCTTCAGGATCTGTTGTTATGTCTTCCTTTTCATTTCTGATATTTTTAATTAGGATGCTGTCCCTGTGTGTCTAGTGAGTCTGACTAAGGGTTTATCTATCTTGTTGATTTTCTCAAAACACTAGCTCCTCCTTTGGTTGATTCTTTGAATAGTTCTTCTTGTTCCCACTTAGTTGATTTTTGCCCCTGACTTTGATTATTTCCTGGCATCTACTCCTTTTGAGTAAATTTCTTTCCGTTTGTTCTAGAGTTTTAGGTGTGTTGTCAAGCTGCTAAAGTGTGCTCTCTCGAGTTTCTTTTAGGAGGCACTCTGAGCTATGAGATTTCCTCTTAGAAATGCTTTCATCATGTCCCATAAGTTTGGGTATGTTGTGGCTTCATTTTCATTAAACTCCAAAAAGTCCTTAACTTCTTTCTTTATTCCTTCCTTGACCAAGGTATCATTGAGAAGAGTGTTGTTCAGTTTCCACGTGAATGTTGGCTTTCTATTATTTATGTTGTTATTGAAGATCAGCCTTAGTCCATCGTGAAATGATAGGATGCATGGGACAATTTCACTATTTTTGTATCTGTTGAGGCCTGCTTTGTGACCAATTATATGGTCAATTTTGGAGAAGGTACTATGAGGTGCCGAGAAGAAGCTATATCCTTTTGTTTTAGGATAAAATGTTCTGAGATATCTGTTAAATCCATTGGTTTCATAGCTTCTGTTAGTTTCACTGTGTCCATGTTTAGTTTCTGTTTCCACAATCTGTCCATTGATGAAAGTGGTGTGTTGAAGTCTCCCACTATTATTGTGTGAGGTGCAATGTGTGCTTTGAGCTTTACTAAAGTTTCTTTAATGAATGTGGCTGCCCTTGCATTTGGAGCATAGATATTCAGAATTGAGAGTTCCTCTTGGAGGATTTTACCTTTGATGAGTATGGAGTGCCCCTCCTTGTCTTTTTTGATAACTTTGGGTTGGAAGTCGATTTTATTAGATATTAGAATGGCTACTCCAGCTTGTTTCTTCAGACCATTTGCTTGGAAAATTGTTTTCCAGCCTTTCACTCTGAGGTAGTGTCTGTCTTTTTCCCTGAGATGGGTTTCCTATAAGCAGCAAAATGTTGGGTCCTGTTTGTATAGCCAGTCTGTTAGTTTATGTCTTTTTATTGGGGAGTTGAGTCCATTGATAGTAGGAGATATTAAGGAAAAGTAATTGTTGCTTCCTATTACTTATGTTGTTAGAGTTGGCATTTTGTTCTTTTGGCTGTCTTCTTTTAGGTTTGTTGAAGGATTACTTTCTTGCTTTTTCTATGGCGTGGTTTCAGTCCTTGTATTGGTTTTTTTCTGTTATTATCCTTTGAAGGGCTGGATTCGTGGAAAGATAATGTGTGAATTTGGTTTTGTCAGGGAATACTTTGCTTTCTCCCTCTATGGTAATTGAAAGTTTGGCTGGGTATAGTAGCCTGGGCTGGCATTATGTTCTCTTAGTGTCTGTATAACATCTGTCCAGGATCTTGTGGCTTTCATAGTCTCTGGTGAAAAGGCTGGTGTAATTGTGATAGGCTTGCCTTTATATGTTACTTGACCTTTTTCACTTACTGCTTTTAATATTCTATCTTTATTTAGTGCATTTGTTGTTCTGATTATTACATATTGGGAGGAATTTCTTTTCTAATCCAGTCTATTTGGAGTTCTGTAGGCTTCTTGTATGTTCATGGGCATCTCTTTCTTTAGGTTTGGGAAGTTTTCTTGTATAATTTTGTTGAAGATATTTGCTGGCTTTTTAAGTTGAAAAATCTTTATTCTCATCTAGTCCTATTATCAGTAGGTTTGGTCTTCTCATTGTGTCCTGGTTTTCCTGGATATTTTGAGTTAGGATCTTTTTGCATTTTGCATTTTCTTTGATTGTTGTGCCCATGTTTTCTATGGAATCTTCTGCACCTCAGATTCTCTCTTCCATCTCTTGTATTCTGTTGCTGATGCTCACATCTATGATTACAGATTTATTTCCTAAATAAATCTATCTCCAGTTTCTATCTCCAGTGTTGCCTCACTTTGAGTTTTCTTTATTGTGTCTACTTCCCTTTTTAGGTCTAGTATGGTTTTGTTTATTTCCATCACCTGTTTGGATATATTTTCCTGTTTTTCTTTAAGGACTTCTACCTGTTTGGTTGTGTTTCCCTGTTTTTCTTTAAGGACTTGTAACTCTTTAGCAGTGTTCTCCTGTATTTCTTTAAGTGAGTTATTAGAGTCCTTCTTGATATCCTCTACCATCATCATGAGATATGCTTTTAAATCCGGGTCTAGCTTTTTGGGTGTGTTGGGGTGCCTAGGGCTGGGTGAGTTGGGAGTGCTGCGTTCTGATGATGGTGAGTGGTCTTGGTTTCTGTTAGTGAGATTCTTATGTTTGCCTTTCACCATCTAGTAATCTGTGGAGTTAGTTGTTATAGTTGTCTCTGGTTAAAGCTTGTTCCTCCCGTGATTCTGTTAGCCTCTCTCAGCAGACCTGGGAGACTAGCTCTCTCCTGATTTTCAATGGTCAGAGCACTCTCTGCAGGCAAGCTCTCCCCTTGCAGGGAAGGTGCACAGATATCTGGTGTTCAGACCTGCCTCCTGGAAGAAGATGAAGGCCTGAAACAGGGCCTGTCCCAGAAGCTGTGTCACTTTGGCCTGTCCCAGAAGCTGTTAGCTTCTGTATTCCACACTCTCATCTGCACAGACTAGTCTTGAAGGGACCTGGAAACCAAGATGGTTCCCCCAGGTGCTCCAGCAAAGCCCTCCTGGGTGGGGTGGACACCTCTCTTCTGGCAGAGAAGATGCCCAGATGTCTGGATCACGAAATGGGGTCTGTCTCAGAAGCTGTCCTCTAGGGACCTTGGGGGTGTCCACCAACTCAGCACCCAAGGTGACCCGGTGCTGGTGCCGACCAGAAGGGATTTGTCTATATAGTTTTTCAAAGAGAAGACTCCATCATATTGAAAGAGATTTAACCTGCATGGATTCAAAAGTCTTGAAGACCTCCTCTTGGCAGACACAGTACACTCTTTGGAGTAATTCCCAGAAAGATATTTGTGAGTTCAACAAAACATCATCCTCATAGATTTTTGAGAAGAGGAGTGGAAAGGAGTTTTGTGGGCAAGATGAGTAAGGCAGGTGTCAGAGAAATCCTGAGTCAAGAAGAGAATAGAACCCACTGAGAGAGAGAGAGCATTAAACCAGGCTTCTACGATGAGCAGACTATAAGAGTCCTGAGCCTATTAGTATAGTTAAAAAGTGGCTATCTTGCCGAAAGTAATCTACAGATTCAATTTTGATAGCAATTCCTATCAAAATTCCAACTCAATTCTTCATTGAGTTAGAAAGGGCAATTTGCAAATTCATCTGGAATAACAAAAAACCTAGGATCGCAAAAACTATTCTCAAGGATAAAAGAACCTTTGGTGAAATCACCATGCCTGTCCTCAAGCTGTACTATGGAGCAATTGTGATAAAAACTGCATGGTACTGGTACAGTGAGAGACAGGTAGATCAATGGAATAGAATTGAAGCCCCAGAAATGAACCCACACACCTTGATCTTTGACAAGGGAACTAAAACCATCCAGTGGAAAAAAGACAGCATTTTTAACAAATGATGCTGGCACAACTGGCAGTTATCATGTAGAAGAATGCAAATTGATTCTTGTACAAAGCTCAAGTCTAAGTGGATCAAAGAACTCCACATAAAACCAGAGACTCTGAAACTTATAGAGGAGAAAGTGGGGAAAAGTCTCGAAGATCTGGGAACAGGGGGAAAATTCCTGAACAGAACAGCAATGGCTCATGCTGTAAGATCGAGAATCAACAAATGGGACCTCATAAAATTGCAAAGCTTCTGTAAGGCAAAAGACACTGTCAATAAGACAAGAAGGCCAACAACAAATTGGTAAAGGATCTTTACCTATCCTAAATCTGATAGGGGACTAATATCCAATATATACAAAGAACTCAAGAAGCTGGACTCCAGAAAATCAAATAACCCCATTAAAAATGGGGTACAGAGCTAAACAAAGAATTCTCAACTGAGGAATACTGAATGGCTGAGAAGCACCTGAAAAAATATTCAACATTCATAACATCAGGGAAATGCAAATCAAAACAACTCTGAGATTCCACTTCACATCAGTCAGAATGGCTAAGATCAAATATTAAGGTGACAGCAGATGCTGGCAAGGATGTGGAGAAAGAGGAACACTCCTCCATTGTTGGTGGGATTGCAAGCTGTTACAACCACTCTGGAAGTCATTCTGGTGGTTCCTCAGAAAATTGGACATAGTACTACCGGAAGATCCAGCAATACCTCTACTGGGCATATAACCAGAAGTTTTTCCTACTTGTAATAAGGACACATGCTTTACTATGTTCATAGCAGCCTAATTTATAATAGCCAGAAGCTGGAAAGAACCCAGATTTTCCTCAACAGAGGAATGGATACAGAAAATGTGGTACATTTACACAATGGAGTACTACTCAGTGATTAAAAACAATGAATTTATGAAATTCTTAGGCAAATGGATGGATCTGGAGGATATCATCCTGAATGAGGTAACCCAATCACAAAAGAACACACATGATATGCACTCACCAATAAGAGGATATTAGCCCAGAAGTTTAGAATACACAAAATACAATTTGTAAAACATATGAAACTTAAGAAGGATACCAAAGTTTGGATACTTTGTTCCTTCTTAGAATTGGGAACAAAATACCCATGGAAGGAGTTACAGAGACAACGTTCAGAGCTGAGATGGAAAAAATGATCATCCAGAGACTGTCCCACTTGGGGATCCATCCCATAAACAATCACCAAGCCCAGACACTAGGCAGATGCCAACAAGAGCCTTCTGATAGGAGCCTGATATAGCTGTCTTCTGTGAGGCTCTGCCAGTGCCTGGAAAATACAGAAGTGGATGCTCAAAGTCATCCATTGGACAGAGCACAGGGTTCCCAATGAAGAAGCCAGAGAAATACCCAGGGAGTTGAAGGGGAGTGAAGCTCCATAAAAGGAACAACAATATGAACTAACCAGTAACCTCAGAGTTCCATGGAACTATACCCATCAAAGAAAACACATGGTAGAACTTGTGGCTCTAGTTATAATTGTAGCAGAGGATGGCCTAGTAGGTCATCAATGGGACGAGGGGCCCTTGGTCCTGTGAAGGTTCTATGCCCCAATATAGGGTAATGCCAGGACCAGGAATGGGAGTGAGTGGGTTGGGGAGCAAGGGGAGGGGGAAGGGAATAGGGGATTTTGGGAGAGAAAACTAGGAAAGGGAATAGCATTTGAAATGTAAATAAAGAAAATATCTATTAAAATTTTTTAAAAAGAAAAAAAAGTGTCTCCAGCCTCTACTCAAAAGGAAGTCCAAGATTCCAGGGGCTGCAGAAACATCATTTCAGTAGGTCCATCCTCAATATCATACACAATGACTGTAATCTTTTAAAGAAGAAATGTCCTCCATGGGCTGTATTTGAACACTGGGTTTCCAGTTGGTGGAACTGCTTGGGAAGCTTATGGAACCTTTCTGAGGAAAAGCCTTGCTGAAGGAAGTGGGTCCGTGGTGACAGGCTTTAAAGGTTTATAGCCTGCCCCCCACCCACCTCTCTCTCACCATTTCCCCCTCCCTCTCTCTGTTTCCATTGTGCAGATGAGAAGTGAGGACTACTTTCTGGCTATCATCTCTCACTTTCCTCATCATGATCAACTAGGTCCTCTTTTGAACTTTAAGTAAAATAGTTTGGTCTTTTGTTAGAGTATTTTATTACAGCAACAGTGAGGAAGCTAATACTTCTTACATTATCTCTCCTATCCTGTCTTCAACTCTACACAACTAGCTTCAACCTCAGAGGTCAGAGCTCTAAGGTAATTAAGATAGCGACACCAAATCACAAGGGCACCTTCAGGTACACACAGGCAGATACTGGTGAAAAAGAGCCAACAGGCAACTGTGTTTGACTGTGAGTGACAGAATAAATAAGTTATTCATCTCATTAAAAACACAACAGGGTTGATAGTCCATTACCCATGGCAGTTTTGAAAAAACACAGTAGCCTGATATGATATGGATTCAAATCTCTGTTCTTCTACAACATCCCAACCTAACCTTAGGCAAGCGGTTCAGCCTAATCATGTCCCTCAGATAGGAAATGGAAGAGCCAGCTTGCCTTGTTGGACTCTATGAGGGCTCAGCACAGATCTCTCTATATGATACACAAACAAACAAACAAACAAAAATAAAAACAAAAAACAAACCCCAATTCTTAGTACCACTGCATGCTACCATTATTGATTTGGGTGTTCCCCACTTGATTTTAACTGCTCTATCTTTTAAAATGTGGGTTCCAAGTCACTAATTTAAATTAAAGTTACTAAAGCTTAGTTATCTTGAGTTATGACAAAAAAATTAAGAAAACCCCAGGGTGTCTGAGAATCAAACCTAAGAAGATTAAAAACCTCAGGAATCCTGTGGATATAGATAATAATCCCTAATGTTTATATGGAAATTTTTACTTTTAATACAATTTCTCATGTAGTGGGTCCTCAAGACCCATGGTGAGAGAGAAAGGGCAGAATTACAGGCTTCAAGGCTGACTGCACCCTACTGGGTCTGGGTCCTATTAAGTTCACAGACTCCATCACATGGTGTCTAGTGAGATTCATAGGGTAACTCTGATCACAATAGTCTCGCCCAAGTAGGTGAGGCTAGACCAGCCAGCCATGGCATTATATAATATATGGTACCATGACTTTGTCTTCCTCCAAACTTGAGTAGCCACCATGATAACAGATTCAGTCACAAAAATGACATTCAGACAGCAGTACCTACTTTCTCTTTCTTGGTTTCAGATACTTTTGTGTTCCCCAGAACATTTCCACTGTGTAGAATACTTAGTCCTTCATAGTTCTCAAAATCTGCACTATACCAAACACCCCTCCTTGTGTCTGTGTCTTTGAGTTGGATTCTTAGAAGTAAAATTTCTGCCTAAGAACATTATTAAGGCTCTTGATAGAATTATATTGACTGATTTTCCTATTCAACTATAAATGGTAGTGTCTGTATGTGTATCTGTCTCACTATCTCACCAGCACAGAAAACCAAATGGGTGGACAAGCATATAAAGTAGAGAACCTGAATTAGACCAGCAGCAGCAGAGACAAATGGGTATGGGTTTCTGCAACTAGAGAGAGGAAATATAGAATTAAGCAATACATCCTTAAGACACTGAAGGTCAAAGGTCAATATCTTAGGGTTTTACTGCTGTGAACGGACACCATGACCAAGGCAACTCTTATAAACAAAACATTTAATTGGGGCTGGCATACGGTTCAGAGATTCAGTCCAGTATCATCAAGGTTGGAGCATGGCAGCATCCAGGCAGGCCTGGTGCAAGCAGAGCTGAGAGCTCTACATCTTCATCTGAAGGCCTCTAGCAGAATACTGACTTCCAGGAAGCTAGGATGAGGGTCTTAAAGCCCACACCCATGATGTCACACCTACTCCAACAAGGCCATACCTATTCCAGCAGGGCCACACCTTCTAATAGTGCCACGTGCTGGGCTGAGCATATACAAACCATAACAGTCACCAACAAAGAATAGTCTACTAGATTGATGCAATTATAAATAATTGTAATTTTGGGAGACCCAGTATGATGACTGATCTTCATTATCAAGTATATTGGATGGAGAAATATGTAGGGTACATGAATCTCTGGGTATAACTACTTGGGACTTTCCGGAGAGGTTTAAGTGGGTGAAGAAGACCAGACCTGAATATGAGCAAAACCACTCCATAGGTTAGGGTCTTAAACTGAATTTATTTTTTTAAAAAGTGAAACAGAGTAACATTCTTCTTCCTCTGTGTCCTATTCTACCCAGACATGAGCAAGCAGCCTTTACAGTTCCAGTGCAATGCCTTCCCAGCCATCTGAATCATGACGGGCTGACTATAATTCCTAAACTCTCTGCCAAAATAACGTCCTCCTCCATTAAGTTGCTACTTCTCAGATATTTGACCACAATGACAAAAATGTATATAACAGCAGCTTATGTGGGGAAGTGTGTAAAGTTTCCGATTACAACAGGGAAGTTGAGACAATTTTTGTTGATTTCATGTTGCTCTCCCTTTTGCCCCTCTTACCTGTTTAATGCAGAGAAATTCTTGATTAACCAGCAATCCAGAGACATGTTTTCTGAAGATTAAATTTTCTGATTAACCAAGCAGTCATTCAATTGTTTAATATGTGCTGAGAAAGTATCTGAGCTACATCAGGGACTGTGTGGGTGCTGATGCATTGAACTTTCTAGAATGCCTGCACATAGGTGCTTTTTTAAAACAGTAAATTGAGGTCCTTCTCTTTGGTGTCCTGGTCCAAGGTCAGACTGCTCACAAGGTGAGCAGCTGTAGCCAGTTGAAGTAGACATTCTTGCCCCAAGACTCATGTTTATAACAGCTTCCCTGGGCATATTTGGTTTTAGTAGAAAATCTTCTTATTGAAAAGCTTTGAGACTTTTTATATCTTCACTTCAGTCAGTGAAGTGGAGTGAAGAGAATTTCTCTGGGGTGGTCTGAGAGTCCCCAAGAAATCTGCCATTATTCTGATGATTCTCGAGTCTCAATACATAGCCCAGGCGTTGGCCAATAAAAGTGTTCTGGAGAACTCTCTAACCAAAGCTAGCACACTCTCCCTACCAAGAAATTGATTTCCTTTATTTCTAGTTCCTAAGTGGCAGATACAAATTTGTTTTAAAAAAATAACATCTATTAACTCCTTAGGAATTTCTTATATTTACCAAGGTGTTTGATCACATTCACTCTCCCACACCTCTCCATACTGTCTAAGTATTATTCTATAACTCCTAATCTTCCCCACAACTGTGTGTCCTCTATGTTACAAGATATTTGAGCCTATTTCTAGTTAGGGTGTGACTCAACCTTTAACCCCTCTAGTCTTTATCACCCACCTTTAATCCCAAACAATGAAGGTAAAGTTAGTTTGTAGAAGGAAGCACCCATGTTTGAACGTGATGTCTAATCTAGGAGCAGACAACGTGACAAGTCGGAGAAAGATTTGACAGAATAGAATATGGCCAACTCTCACAAAAAGAATGGAAAGGGAAGCTACTTAAGGGAGAGACAGATAGTATAGGCCGGACAGAGTGCAGTACAGGAATAGAACAGAGTCCATGGCAAGCAGTGTGGTAGAACTGAGAGGGAGAGTGGAGCAGCACGGAGAGGGCAGAGGCAGTTTTACCAGATTTTTACAGAGACAGATTAAAGAGAGAACAAGCTAAGCACAGATAAAGACAGAATGAGCAAACGAATGAGAAAGAGCCAGAAGATTGGAAACAATTGCTAGAGTTAGAGGCCAAAGAGAGGAAATCAGGAGGGGGCGTGAGGGGTGGGGAGCGGTGCAGATTGAAGTCAGCTGGGAGAGAAGTTCTAGCCAGAACAGCTGAGCTGAACCAACCAGTTGGGGTCAGCAAAAACCAAGAAAGAGTGACTTTATTCAGCAGCATGTCTCAGAGGCTGAAGACATTCTAGGCCTAGATTAGATTGTCTGGAGGCTAGAAATTTTCAGGACTAGGCCTGTTTTAGCAGACTGTGGCAGTAAGCCTCCCAGACAACCACTACAACAGGAGAGTAAAGGTTACGTTTACACCTCTGTGTTTGTTGTATGTTTTGATTTATATCTCAGAGTCCTCTCTGTGGTGCTGTTACACTCATGAGTGCTGGGGCATCAGTGGAGGGCACCACCCATCCCCAAAACCTTACTCAGAGCTTACAGTGTCTTTTGCAAAAAAAAAAAAACCCTAACTTTTCCCTCCTGCAAGATAGGTTGTTACAAATTAGAATGGTTAAAAAAAAATGCTATCTGGTAGCTAAATAAATCAGGGACCAACAAAGCTTCCTGTCAAGGGCAGGGTAGCAAGAACAAGATGTACATTTGAGGGTATGGCTAGGAACTCATAGAACAGGAGAGAAAATGTTGACAAATATCCAAAACATCATGGCAACACAACATACAATTAAAATAATAATATTTGAGTGTAATGTTCTTAAATGTATTTTTAGAGAACAACGGTGGAACAAAATAGAGATCCCTTTCCATTTCCATCTCTAAACACGGTTCAAGGTTTATTTTGCCTTCATCACCACATCAGATATTTAAATGAGCACCTTTAAATATCTCCCTCCTTCACAAGCACAGAGGATTAGATCTAGGTCAAATTTGACTATCAATTAGTTTGTAGCTTGCTAACTCCTGACCCAAACCAGTTCCTGGCATGCCATAGGAAATATGGCATAAGCATGTGGCAAAAGCCTGCTTAATTTTCCTGCAGTGATCTGGTGTTGCCTAACTGAACAGTGTCCTTTTAAGTGGCATTAGCTTCATCAGCTTTCTGCTCCATCCATTCAGGCAAGTACCATATGTTATATGCTCTAACACTCCATGACATTAGAAACAGCAGGTGCATGCAAGGAGTTGCACCTCTGTCCCTCGGTCCTAGAAAATAAAAATGAATGTGTGCTCAGTGTTTTTACAATGCTTCCAGGCTACTGATGAGCATTGGGAATGGTAGGGTGCTAGAGAGATGGCTCCACAGGTTAGAGTACTGCTACTCATGTGGAAGATCCAAGTCTGTCGCCTAGATCTCCTAATGAACGGCTCACAATCACCTGTGGCTCCAGTTTGAAATGATATGATACCCTCTCTTGGCCTATACACATTTGTCTGTATGTGGTGCACATATATGCACTAAAACACATATCCACATACATGGATGGATGGATGGATAAATAGATAGATAGATAGACAGAGAGATAGAGATAGAGATCTTAACACTCAATAACAAGAACTTAAAAATGAGTGAAACTGAGCTGGAAGCTGGCTCAATCAGTAATGTACTTACCACGAAACCATGAGAACCTGAGTTTGGATCCCCACCATCCGTTCATTAGGAGATCTGGTCAAAATGTTGAGCATTGGACCAAGGGAGATAGCTTTCAGGTTCTCATACTATGGAACATAAACTATTGTGGAAAGGGACAAACAACAATTTCATAGGGGTCACATATCAGATATCCTGCATGTAAGATATTTACATTATGATTCATGACCAAAGCAAAATTAGATTTATGAAGTAGCAATAAAATAATTCTACATTTGGGGGTCACCACAACATGACAAAGTGCAGCATTAGAAAGGTGGAGAACCACAGGTGGATGAAGGCACTTGCTGCCAAGCCTGACAATGTGAGTGAGTTTGACCTCAGAAGCCACACAGTAGAGAGAGAGAGCACCGACTTTCTGAAGCTGTTTTCTAACTTCCACACACATGCAGAAGCACATATGCACACAATATACTGCAGTAAATTCCCATCATCCCAGAATGGGTTAGATAAGACAGGAGGACTCCCAGGACTTACTGGTCACTAGTCCTGCCAAGTCAATGAGCTCTAGGTTCAGTGAGAATCTCTATCTCAAATATAAGGTGGAGTATGTCAGGAGAATCCAACATTGACTTCTGGCCTTATGCATTCACCCACATATGCATACACACCTGCCATATGCAGAGGTATATTCGCACACATGCGCGCGCGTGCACACACACACACACACACACATACAGTATATACACACAAAATAAGCAAGGAAATTATTGAAATAGACAATTTACCAAGATAAATAAAGACATCAAACAATAAAGACACATTTGTATGATGCTTGATATTTTAAGTCATTAGAGAACTGTAAGTATATCCTGTTAGTATCCTGTTAGATTTTACTATATACAATGTTAGAATGACTAACCTGAGAGAGGAAGAGAGAGACAGAGTGAGAGCGACAGAGACAGAGAGACAGAGAGAGACAGAGAGAGACAGAGAGAGAGAGAACATGCAACAATACCAAAAGCAGTTAATCATGAGGAGAATGGAAACTCTAATATCTTGGATGGGCTGGAAAATGACATAGTCACTGTGGGAAAATAGCTTGGCCGTTTCTTACACAGCTAAACAAATACTGTATGATCAAGGAAAGACCTTAGCTATTTACATGAGAGAAATGAGAAGCCATGTTTACATAAAAGTTTATATATTACAGTCACAGTGGTTTCATTCATAAATGCCTCAAACTAGAGGCACCCCAAATCCATCAGCCAGTGAAGGAAGAAGTGTGGTGCAGCCGCCCAGCAGAGCTGTAGTCAGCAGTAAAAATGAACCCGTTGTTGCCACAGGGGTTGACATAGGTGAGAACTAAAGTGCTTGCTAATTTAGAGAACTGCTGTGGGAGTTCACTCAAAGGCCTTGCTGGAAAAGGGAAAAATTAGACGTACAGAAACCAGATGTGTGGTTTCTGGGAGCAGGAGTTGAAAGGGAGCTAATAACACATAGGAAGGGAGAAATTTCTAGAATTTGCCTATGGTGTTTCTCCAAATCCAGGGAAACACACTCAAGGAAACTGACAAAAATTTTTATAGCATCTAAAATTACTCTTAATCAAGTTGACTTCAAACAAGATAAATACAAGGTCATTGAGATACCTGGTGGGTCTGTACTGCTCCTGGATCAGTAGAGTTAACCTACTAAAAATGGCCTCTCACCAAGAACAATCTACAGTACAATGCAATTCCTATCAAAATTCCAGCACACTTCTTTATAGACCTTGAAAGAGCAACTCTCAATTTCATATGGGAAAAACAAAAACCCAGGATAGCTAAAACAGTCCTATACAATAAATAACTTCTGGAAGTATCACCATCTCAAGTTGTATTACACAGCAATACTAGTAAACGCCCCATGGTATTGGCATAAAAACAAACAGATTGATTAATGGAATAGAATCAAAGACCCAAAAATAAATCCACACATTTGTGGACACTCAGTTTTTGCCAAAGAAGCCAAAGCCATACAATGGAAAAAAAGAAAGCATCTTAGGGAGAGGTGCAGGCCAGCATTTTAAGCATTTGAAACATTCTGTTCACCTCTTTTCTTCTCATGCTCTTTCCTTACTCTTTCCTTTCTCAGCCTGGCTTTGTAGACCAATTCCAGCTTTCTTTCTGATACCTAATGAGTGATGTAAAGGACTCTATGTGTCCATAGCCAAACCAGGGATCTTCTGTGCTGAGAAAGAGGAGAACCGGTTACCGATGCTTGACCAGGTGAATCAGGGTATTTTTTGTTTATGGACAATGTAAAGAAGGAAGTCAGTGAACAGAGTAACAAATCATGTGTCCTGGCTAAGCCATGTTTCATCACAAGGCTCCAGGTTATATTTGAGATACCTTTAATAGCTTACCTGGAATTATCTGAACAGAGGTCATTAAGCAGTCATGTTTCCAATTGAATCTCTGCCTGAGGACCAAGCCATCAGAGAGTCTTTTGTGTGGCTAGTAATTATTTGAACAGAAAGCTTTTGATGTCAGCACATTTGACCTCATTCACATCCACCTCACAAACCATTACTTTAAAAAAATCTTATTTCTTTATTTTTATTAATGTGTGTGTGTGTGTGTGTGTGTGTGTGTGTGTGTGTGTGCATTCATGGAGATGCCAGCAGGCATCAGAAGTGGACATCAGATTCCCTCTGATAAAGTTACCCCTAGCCCTGAGCCACTTGACATAATGTCAGGAACCGAACACTGGATGAGCACACACTGAGTCACCGAGCAGTCTCTGCAGCCCCAGACTTCCTAATACAACTTTGACCTTTTGGATCTGCATCTTCACTTCATGTATGCCTCATTTCAGTATCTATTGCTACTGAAACTCCAGTTCTGGGACTCTACTTTGAGCTCAGACTCATTCTTTTAAAAAGTCCCTGTTCTAGCTTCTTAGCTTTGTCACCTGCTCAGCTCACATGTCTGTATAACATGTGCCAAGTCATCAGGTGATGTGGTATGACCTTTGCTGCCGTCAACCTTGACCCATCTCTGTCAGCTCCTCCCAAATGAGGAAACATGACTGATACATGGTACATCACTCGCTTGTCCCTATCTTCTCCATGAAGCCAGAGCTCCATTCTTTCTCTCTACACCAATACCAGATTGCTGTGTGGATTCACAGATCACTTCTATTTGGAGGTTTTCCATTTATATGTCAGCATATTCTGGTTCACTTCCTGCCATCAGTCTCCATTTCCTTGAATTGAGATCTTCCACATAGCCTCCTTCCCTTGACTTCTTTGGATACCACAGACTCCTATACTTTCCCCCTCACCTTTGGCTCTTTTACCTCAGCCTCCTTAGCTGCCATGATCGCTCACCTTCTGTCTGTAGACGCTTAGAAAAGAACTGTTGTGGTAACCATCTCTCTTTCTCCATGATCTCCTCCACTCTTCTCACATTAAATGCTCTCTGGATGCTAGAAACTTCCACATATCATCAAAGCGAAACATATCTTGGGGACTTGATTGCAAATATTTATCTGTATTCTTGACATCTCTAATTAGATATATGATTGGTTAGGCTTAAGATGTCTGAAACTAAACTCTTGAAGTTTCCCTCCACTGTCTACCTCTCCAGATTGACCCTTCTCAGGATAAATGGAACCACTTCCTCCTACTCAAGTGCTCAGGGCAGACACCTGGGACCACCCAGAAACTGCTGTCTCAAATATGTTTCTATGTCACTCAGCATTCTCTTATTTTCCTTAGCTATAATCAAATATTCATTTATTGAAAAGTCACCACATCAACAGTTGCCAGTTTACATTGAAATACAAGCTAGCTACTTATTTTTCATTTTTATTTAACATTATGATCTTTTTTTAAAGGACATTATTTTATTTTTAATCTATTTTTATACTCCATGTTTCATTCCCTGTCCCCCATCCATCCTCCATCTGCTCCACATCTCACATCTCCTCCTCTCCCCACCTCATCTCCTCGTGGATGCCCCCACCCCATATCCCACCTGACCTCTAAACTCCCTGGGGCCTTCAGTCTCTTGAGGGTTAGGTGCATCATCTCTGAATGAACAAAAGTCCTCTGCTGTATGTATGTTGGGGGCCTCATATCAGCTGGAGTATGCTGTCTGTTTGGTGGTCCAGTATCTGAGAGATCTTGGGGATCCAGAGTAATTGAGACTACTGGTCCTCCTACAGGATTGCCCTTCTCCTCAGCTTCTTTCAGCCTTCCCCACTGGGCTTGGCATCCCACAGTCACATCTCAGACCCATAATTGTTCCTGTCTGAAAAAATTACAGGGACAGAAATGGAGAGGAGCCTGAAGAAAAGAATGTCCAGCCACAGGCCCAAAGTGGGATCCAGCTCAAGGGAGGTCCCAAAGCAAGACACTATTTCTGAGGCTATGGAGATCTCACAACAACGGATCTATCATGACTGCCCTCCGAAATACCCAACAAGCAGCTGAAAGAGTCAGATGCAGATATTTTCACCCAACCAATGGGCAGAAGCAGCTGAATCCTGTTGTTAAATTAGGGAACACTCAGCATTTTCTAAAAAGTTGCAACAGTCTCCCAACAGTCTCTACAGGTGGTATTAAGTGGAATATGTATCTTACACTAGAAGAATCTTTTGGGGTTTCCTCTGGTGTCTTCCGTAAAATCTAACCATGGAGACATAATCTGACCTTACCATGCCAAGCCTTCCTTGCATTGCGCATGTGCACTGACAAGACAGGCCAGATTCTTCTTCAAGGCCTTGATGTGTATGGCTGGTTCCACCTCGAAGCATCTTGGACTTCCATTTACTTGCTCTTCTCATCTTAGTCTTATACACCATTACTTCTGAAATAACTTTCTTGACTACTGTACCTACATGTATACCATTAACTCACAGTAGACTTCCCATGAGCTTTACAGTTTGTTTTCCTTCTAGCAATGGTCTTTTTAAGATATTTAAATTGCTGAGCCTAGCATGGTGTATAGAATGAAGCCTTCGCATACTAATACATGTTAGATAAGAATGAATGGTTAAATGCTTCCCCAGTGACAGCCTTACTCTAGTACATGCTTTATCATGCTCCTGTGACTACCTAATATCTGGATTTGGTGGCCTTATAATTCCTCCAGGGACCTAGTATTCTATTTTTGCAATTTATTTTACAACATCATGGAGCTCTCAGATACTTATAAAAAAATACCCTAACGAACAATATGAGGTGGACTTACTTGTTTTTCTTGCTATATCAAGAAAAAGAGAAAGGGAGAAATTCAATCTAAAAAGCATTTATTGTTTCCAGGGACAATGAAGGCAGAGTGTCCCCAGTAGAATAATTTACTCATCAGTATCTCCAAACAGTAGCTTACAACTTAGTTCCCAGCCATTCATCATGCCAAGTGGGATGCAGGGAGCCTTAGACACAGAAGATTCACTAGAAAACAGAAACCAGTTTACCACCAAATCTGTGGAATCTGGACGTGTGAAGGGGCAAAAAGGAAAACCTAGAGTTTCCCTGAGTAAACAGCAGAGAATAGATATGACTGAATGAAGAAGAGGCACCTTGTGGTCACAGCTCAGCTCTTCCCAGTATTGCCCCAGGAAGGACGTGTTTTGCTTTCCTTGTCATCCTTGCCTCTTGCCAGCCTGGTGATTCTGCTTCCTCTGATAGACAACAAGCTGATAACATCTGGGGATACTTATCCATCACTGAACACTGCCCTATAGGGTATCCATTCTATGAAGTCATCTCACCAAACATCTCTTGCATTTCAGAATGAAATGCTGCAGTGCACCATGCCTGGCCTGGGAGGGAGTGGTGCCATCAGAAAGAGAGTCAAAGATCAGCAACATCATCACTCATGCAGTGGTGTGTAAAAGCCCCAGCATGTCTGTCCCCATCAGATGGTGAAAAAAACCCAAATGGTGAGGGAAGCAGCCCTGGCCCCCTTACAATTAGAGATAAACTAAGTGTAGTCATCTGTCAGGGTCTGTGGAAAATTGATTCTGGAACCTTCTCAGGGGATACTAAAATCCATAAGCTGGGGAGTGGAAAGATGGCTCAGAGGTCACAAACTGCTCTTCAAGAGGACAAGTTCAATTCCCAGCACCAACATGATGGCTAACAACCATCTGTAACTCCAGCTCCATGGGAAATTATAACACCCTCTTTTGGCCTCTGTGGGCACTGTACAAACATGGTATGTGACTTACATGGAGACAAAAATACTCATGTATATTAAAAAAAGCAATCCTCAAAGAATTAAAATTCACAAGATGTTCAGCTTCTTTTTACAAAATAACACTATACATCTTTTTGCATATTTTAAATCACCTCTATATTATATATAATACTTGATGCAATGTAAATACAAGGTATTTGTTGCATTGTTGTTTCGGGAAGAATGATAAGATAAAAAGTCTATACAAACACAACTAGAATA
Source organism: Mus musculus (assembly GCF_000001635.26). Taxonomy (NCBI): domain Eukaryota; kingdom Metazoa; phylum Chordata; class Mammalia; order Rodentia; family Muridae; genus Mus; species Mus musculus. The sequence goes on from NC_000080.6 coordinate 72,035,720, forward strand.
GGCCTAACTACATAGTGCATGAATGAGACAAAAGAGAAACACTGCTCAAATACCGAGTGTTGCAGGAAGACTGAGGTTCTGTGGATGATGAGGGGAACACTTCTTTACTTGCTCTCTGCACATCTAGAGGAATGATTGACATGTAGCAAATTCCAGATTTGTATTTTGGAACTTTGAGGAGGTTTTTGCTTCTGAATATTTTTGATCCATAGTTGGCTGAATCTATGGGCGAGGAACACATCCAGGTAGAGGATAACCTGCATCTCCTTTGATGGAGGATGACTTCTGATAGAGGAAATGTGAAAGTTAGATACAGACCTACACAGGATGTACCACTAAAAATTTCAGAGGCCAGAAGAAAACAAACAGTGCTTTAGAGAAGGAAAATGAGAGAATGCAGAGGTAGCTGATCTTAGCCTATCTTTGAGGCAATGAAAGGCTGCTTTGGAGACTGAATGGAGGTTACAGCCTGAGTGTCTGGGGAGATATGCAGACTTAGTTGGGCAGGTGTGGATTATTTCAAGTGTAAAGAGACAAAGGGCCTTGGGTTAGTGATGAAACCACAAAATGAAGATCCTAGAAGAGCTAGGTTTGAGATGTGGCTGTTAGTTAATTTCCTAATTATTAAAAAGTTTGGACTAGGGGCCCTCTTGTTATGCTTTGAACTCTAACTACCAGGAACATTCAATATCTAACCTCTATATGTCCTTCCAGAAGTACAGTTTATAAAGACTTATCCATGTGCAAGGTGGATCAGAAAAGTATGAGCAGCCTCTGAGAACATGCTCCACTTACAATGCTATGTGTGAGCGTGTGACAGCTGTGACAGTGCAGGCCAGGGGACGTGAGACCTGAATGCACACCTGTTACACAATACCCACATGACCTTAAACCGGTCGGCTCTCTCCTCCAAATGGCAGCTTTTCATCTCCAGAATCAGGATACAGTGAACTTCTGTTTCGCAGGGTTGAATGTGTTCAGTGAGAGAGCAGTTCTGGAAGAGCCCTGCTGAGTGCTTATTAGAGAGCTGACACTCAGGAGCAATCCATTGTGGGGCAAACTGTTTTTGAGAGACTGTTACTGCACTGAGTGACAGCAGTTATGATGGTCCCGGTTGTATTGTATCCTTCTGGGTTCCGATCAGGGTGCTGACTACCCCTCTCTACCTCAGTGCTATGACCACTAGAGAATCTTCATTCATGGCAAGCATTGTTCTTTTCCACTCTGCTACCTCCATTGTTACCTGTGACACCACAGCCCTCCCACCAGGGGTCTCCTGTCTGGTCCTGTCCTCCTGTCCACACCACAGAAAGCTGGAGACAGTGATTAATAAGTGGCCAAATGTTTCAGCCTTCTGAGGAGGGTGCTGTCTCTTCAGCATGCATATGCATGGACTTCCTGGACAGCCTTAAAACCTGCCAGGGGCCGTTGAGAAGACACAGTGGGCTGGGATCAGCAGTCAGTCTGGTCACAATCACCAAGAAGATACAACAAAGCCTGCCAGGCAATGTGGGGCAGGAGCTTTCATCTTGGCATCTGTCAGCCCTGCTGTCACAGGGGAAGACAGGCTTGTAAATGTGAACATAAATACATTCCCCTCTTGTCTCAGCCCCGTGTCCTGAGGTGCTATTCCGGACTTCAAATTGCCACGCCAGTAAAAAGAGGTGAGCACAGACAAGGAAGAGAATGTGTTTATTAACTTGTGGCAACGGTGACTCTGCTGAGTGTCAGTCCTGGGGAGGACTGGGTCTTCAGAGGTATGGGAGTGACATCTTCAGATCTGTTGCTCTGTTCCTTCTTTTCCTTTAAGAACTACCACCTTGTCTACATGCTCAGTGAAATAGCATACCCAGTCATCACTGCAGAACGCTCTGTGACTCCAGGGAACTGAGGAGGCTCAAGCTGACCCCTTCCTGTTAGGAGCGGGTGTGGCGGCAGTCCCAAAGGCGTCAGGGACTGTAGCTAAGTCGTATGACTTGCACCTGACTTCCTCATATAAGCCACAAACATCTTGAGAGCTGCGCAGGTGCACCAGGATACCGGTGAATCCAGTTTGATGGAGATATGCCCCTGCTGCCCTGATTAGCTGAAGCTGCGTGCCTGGTGAGGCGGCGTGGCCTGCTGTGCGTGGATGAGAGTATAAAAGGAGTGAGAGGCCCAGGGTTCGGGGGAGATATAAACAAGAAGAATCAGGACTGAATAAACTGCTGTTAGAAGGACTGGTGGTCGTGTCGTTCTTGCTGGTCGAGAGCGGACGCGACACCTTCCCATCTCATTCTGAAGGCGTTGACACCACAGCTGATGTCACATATTTAGTTTTCAATCCCCGATTCTGTGCTTTAGACAGAATGAGGAACCGGGATGATCAAGCCTAGAACCAGAACTACAACGGGATTTGCTGACCCAGGAAAAATGTTTACTCTCCTTGCATGAGATCCTTGGTGATGGGTAACTGACTGGATCAGCAATCATCTGTTCTCTTGAAGGAATCACTTGCTTTCCTATAGTCAGTCATCACTGAGACCTAAATATGTGCCCTCCTGACTCAGGTACTTCTGGAATTCCTAAAGAATGTCTACCCTCTGGCTCCTACAATCCTCCCAATCTTTCCTTCTCCTCTTCCACAGGTTCTCTCTCTCTCTCTCTCTCTCTCTCTCTCTCTCTCTCTCTCTCTCTCTATCAGTTATTGGGCAAAACCTCTCTGATGATAGTTACCTAGGCTCCTGTCTGTAAGTATAGCAGAATGTCAGTATAGCAGGAGCACCCAGGGACACCTGCCAACTCAGTCACACTGCCAGTCTGTCCCATTCATCTCTGTTCCAGGTTATTAGTATCTTGAGAATTGACTGATCCACTCTCCACCTTGTTCTGTGCACAATGATGCCAGGCAAAGTTTGTTCTACTGGCATTGATAAACCCCCCAAAAAATCTGAGCTAAAAAGCCTAGCTAAGACTCCTAGAAATGGGGGCTATAGAACCTATAACCAAGCAAGACTTCCAACAGAGGGATTGGGAGAGAGAGAGAGAGAGAGAGAGAGAGAGAGAGAGAGAGAGAGAAGACCTGTGGAAGAGGAAAAGGAAAGATTGGAAGGATTGTAGGAGCCAGAGGGTTCAAGGACACCACAAAAAACAAAAACAAACAAACAAACAAACAAACAAAACCTACAGAATAAAGTAACCTGGGCCCATGGGGCAGACAGAGACTGAATCACCAACCAGAAAGCATGCATGGGACTAACTTAAGTCCTATGCACATATGTAGCAGTTGTATAGCTTGGGCTTCATGAGGGACTCCTAACACTGGGAGCAAGATCTGTTTCTGGACTTTTTCCCAATCCTGGGCTGCCTCGTCTAGATTAATAGGAGAAGATGTGCCCAGTCACACTGCAACCTGATAAGCCAAGACTGGTTGATAACTATGGGAGGCCTCCCATCTTCTGAAAAGAAGAGTAGTGGACAGGAAGGGAAGTTAGGTAGGGGAATGGTAGGAGAAGAGGGAGGGGAATCTAAGATTGTACCATAAAGTTAATTAATTAATTAATTAATTTCAAAATAAATTATGATATCAAGAAGACAATTATAGGTCTTGACAGCTTCCCAAATGTGGGTCTTCAAGCAGACTGTTTCTTCCTAATTTCCAAGAACACTTACATCTGTACAATACTTGACACCATATGTATCAAAACTAAAGATTCTTCTTTGCCACTACAGCAGATGTACTGGCTGGTTTGTGTCAACTTAAAGAAAGCTAGAGTCATGATAGATAAGGGAGCTTCAATTAAGAAAATGCTTCCACAAGATCTGGCTGTGGGCAAGCCTGTAGGGCATTTTCTTAATTAGTGATTTAAGGGGAGTGCTTAGCCCATTGCAGCAGGGGCTGGCAGTCCTGGGATGTATAAGAAAGCAGGCTAACCAACTCATGAGAAGCAAGCCAGTAAGCAGTACTCCTTCGTGGCCTCTGTATCAGCTCCTGCTTCCAACTTCCTGCCCTGTTCGAGTTCCTGTCCTGATTTCCTTTAGTAATATTCAGTGATATGGAAGTGTAAGCCCAATAAACCCTTTCCTCACCAAGATGATTTGAATAAGGTGTTTCATCACAGCAATAATAACCTCAAGACAGCAGATATCACAGACAAGGTGACAAAGCACAGAATCTCTGCCTGCTTGAGGGAAGCCATCTTCTCTTTCTCTCTCCATGACAAGGGCTGCATGAGAGTCTATGATAGCCAAATAAATTAATGATACAAATAATATATAGTATTCACCAGGCCCTTAGGTTTGATGCCCACAACAGAGCTATGGCATAGATCAGCTGATGGTCCCTCTTTATAATAAGGAAACTGAAGTACAGGGTAGTATGTCCCTACTTTCTCAGGAAGGCCCAGGATGTGATCCATGGTGTCTGGCCCTACTCTTGAGCACTGTACTATATTCAGATGGAGCCTAGCAGCTTCTGACAAGATATGAGCTAGGGCTCATTCTAGGTTTTCCCAGCTTAACCTGGGATTTCAGATTTCCTCTTTGAAACATGACTTCCTAGGGTCAGCCTATCAGGGTAGGACCCCATCTATCTCTTCCTGAGCTCAGAAGTCAAGATGAATCTGCTTCAGCATCTCTGTTTCTCAAATGCCCAGAAGAGAACCCCTTCCCACTCCAGCTTTTCTAAGTCCCCATCAATCAGCTGGAGAAAAACAAGAGTTCCCTCCCCACCACAGCCCTTCCTTCTTCTTCCCAGGCTGTTCACCATGTGTATGCCACACTCTGTATGTCACATCTCTGGAGCTGTGTTCTATAAAAGAACATTTGTCGTTGATGGCAGTCCTCAAAGGGTCTGGTGCTTGGTGGCTCACTCTGCCATGGAAACATAGTTCAGAAAGGAGGAACCTGAAAAAAAAAAACACAACAACAACAACAACAAAACGATGCCTGCCAAAGAACCCCAGGGGACAAAACCTCAAGTGTTAAGTCAGCAACCAAAGGTAGAAGTTGCCTGGTGCTCTGTTCTTTGATGTCCCAAGGCAGGGAGGAGTTCTGTTAAAAAGCTTTTTGCTCCGAGTAACTCAACTTCATCTCCTGATCTTGGTCCTGCTGGCCATGGGCCGATAACCACTGAGCTTTATAACCAGTTCAGGATTGTGGAGTGATAGGGGAAAAGAGAAATGAATATCCAAAAAAATACCAATCAACAACTATACCCTACCATCAAACTCCCTGCATCCAAAATGAAGATGATGGACAGACTGAGCATTCTCTTGTTTTGTAAGAATTAAATATCTACAGCTGAGGTCTCAGTGCCCTGGTTTGAGTGAATCACCACCTTCTCTCTGCCTGTTTTCAACAGGATGTTTAGACAGGCAGAGTATTACTAATCTGAATTCCACAGGCCCAGAACCCTGAACACAATGTGCCAAGTAGAAAACTCTACACCAAAAAAACTTTGTTGCAGGCACAAAATTATTACACGTATTGTACAAAATTACCTTCGGGCTATGTGCATAAGGTATAAACGATAGGAAAATGAAATTCATGTTTGGACTTGGGTCTCCCAAGATATGTCCTTATGCATATGCAAATACTGCAAAATCCCCCAAATGCAAATCTGAAACACTTCTAAATTCAAGCACTTGGAATAAGGTATGTTCTCCTTGTCCTCCTGTCAACATTCCCTCAACCTGGTGAGAATGTGTTTATTGCATGTCTCTTTTTCTCTCCCTTAGGTGGACATGATCCAGGTAATCTGAAAACTTTCCAGAGGATGGTGGGAAAAGTTCAAAACTTAACTTGCATGAAGGGAAAAAATCCAGGCAGTAGTGGAACACTTTTAATCCCAGCAAGGGGGAAACAGAGGCAGGATGATCCCAGGGCATTGTTGGCCAGTCAGCCTAGCCTAATCAATGGACAAGTTCCTGGTCAATGAAGAGACTTTGTCTCAAAACATAAACTAGGCACTATTTGAGGGATGACATTATAAGGTTAAAATCTGGCTTCTACACACACACACACACACACACACACACATATCATATCACATCACATCACATCACATCACATCACATCACATCACATAAAGAGCTTGCTCTTTCATAGGGATGAGAGAGTGGAGTAGAGCAAAGAGTAAAGTGCCCTGGTGGAAAATTAACTTTCTTGCAACTAAGGATGTCTTGGAGACTACTGGGCAGAAGTACTTTGCAGGAAGTCTGGAATAGTCCCAGCAAACTCCAGCACCAGGAGGTATGATATGAGCAGGATCTGGTCCCTACATTTTATGAGAGAAAATGAAGACTTTTGGGGTGGGGAGGGTTGAGAGTAACTAGATCATTCCTATTAGTGGGTCAGCCCCCTGCATTTGAATCTACAGGACAGTGGGCATGCGCACGGGTGTCTCTCAGAACTCAATACTTAAAAGAAATTCAGGACAAGGAGGTGAGATTTAGGGCAATGGTTCCTCTTGTTTTAGATGTGGCTGTCCCAGCCCCTCAGAGAATGGTCTGTATTCATAAGCCCCATTTCTTCAAGATCTCTTGGAGGTTGCCAGGCACTGGCACAAGAGCCTTATCCACTTGGAGTGTCTGCTTCCAGGCAGGCCCTGGCAGGGTCTCAGGGACTGGCCAGGCTGGGCTGCTGATCTCATTAAACCTGGCAGCTGATTGTAGGAACAAGTTAGGCAGTCTAGGCTGGCAGGTGATTTCAGACTGCATTTAACCTAATTGGGCCAGGAAACGAGAGGTGCAAAATGCCAGGTGTGCTACCCCATTTTGTTCCTCTGCTCACTTTGAAGTCTCGCCTTTTTTTTCCCCCAAACATGAGATTCAGGCATTTGGTTGCTCATACTTAATGTGCAGCACAGAAGATCAAAGAGCAGATAGAGACAGAAAACATCAGGCAATAATTAAGAATTACTGTGAGCGCAAAGCTGTCTCCCCTCCCTCCTGCTGCCCAGCCTTGCTCATTCCTCAGCTCTTTCATCTTTGCCTTCCCCTCTCTTTGCCTTGTCCTTTCCATGCATCTCTCCTCCTCTCCTCTCCTCTCCTCCTGACCCCCCTGTAGCCTGTCCCTTTCACTGGCCCACAGCTGCTTTCCCTCTTACAGTGATTGCTATTACCTACCTAATTCTTGCTCTCACCTTCCCACCTTCCAGGGAGCTCTTTGCTTCTCTCTTTCTCTTCCTCTCCTCTTCCTTCTGCTTTTTCTGGCATCTCCTATCTCACTTCCTCCTCCCTACCCCACCCCACATTGTCCCTAATCCTTCTCCAGCCTGTTTCCCACCCTTTCTCTCTCAGTTCAGTTTCCTCTGCCAACCATAGTCACCATGACAACCGGGACTCCATGGCAATCACAGCCTAGGTTACTCCTCAGCTTCTCTCCACCAGGGTCTCTGATACTCACTTGGAATCTCCCTGCTGGGAGATTAACCCTGGCAGCCATCCCACCTCTCTGTAATTTTTTCAACGCCACAGGAAAAACAGACAGTTGCCAACAGAGAAGAAGAAAGGAAGCATGGGAGAGAATGAGAGAGAAAGGAGAGATTCTCACCTGCTTCCTCCATGATAGGAACAAAAGGACTCCAGCAGGCCTGAAGGAAATTGTAAAGCTTTGCCAAGATGGGTCCATAAGTATCTTACTTAGTCAGGGTTTCTATTCCTGCACAAAACATCATGACCAAGAAGCAAGCTGGGGAGGAAAGGGTTTATTCAGCTTACATTTCCACATTGTTCTCACCAAAGGAAGTCAGGACAGGACCTCACACAGGGCAGGAACTTGGAGGCAGGAGTAGATGCAGAAGCCATGGAGGAATGCTGCTTACTGGCTTGCTTCCCCTGGCTTGCTCAGCTTGCTTTCTTATAGAACCCAAGACTACCATCCCAGGGATGGTACTACTCACAATGAGTTATGTCCTCCCCACTTGATCACTAATTGAAAAAAAACAAATGCCTTACAGCTGGATTTCATGGAGGCATTTCCTCAAGGGAGTCTCCTTTCTCTGTGATAACTCCAGTTTGTGTCAAGTTGACGCACAAAACCAGCCAGTACAATAAGTATTCTCTCCCCCAAATGCAAGAGTTTCAACAGAAAGAAGGTATTTCCTCTAATATGAGAGCTGGGAGTGAATACAATAGTAAGAGCAAGAGAAATAACCATAGCTTAAACTTCTTTCCCTGACATTTACGATGAAAAACATCATAAGTTTTTGTTAACTTTTTTTCAGGGCCAGGGCCAAAGACCAAAGCCAGGGCCTGCTCCTTGCTAGACAACCAATCTGTCACCAAGGAGCACCCACAGACCAGCATCTTGCTATTGGATCTTAGTTGGAAAGATATTCCTTGGCTATGCTTTACTGATCATGTTTCTCATCTGCAAAGCAGGGCAGACCATGCAAACAATAGAACAGTCTGTGCTCACTTAAAAGAAAAAGTACAGGATCTCTCTAAGGCACAATATCTCACCACCTCTAAAATATTTAAGACCAAAGGGTACACATAACAGATCAAAATAAACAAGACGCCAAAGACTTCTTAACTGAGACAACAAACCGAAGGGTGTTAAGATCTGTCAGGAAGGCTCTTGTGAGGAGCGCTTACATTGGTTATAGAAGACCAAGGCTGGCTAGAGGAGGCAGAGGAGTTTGACAGATTGACCTCTATAGCATGAGATGATCAACTACAATATGAAAGGCCCCTAGTTCCAGGCTGGTGATAAAGAGTCTGGGATGCAATACTCATTTTATAGAAAAGCAAGAGCAAATCAAAGATGCATCTTGGGTAGAGTGTAGAGGCATGGCGCTTGTACTACGTGTGAATGGGAGTCTCTCCAGCCACTTAAGTGGTCTATTCACACTGGCCCCAGGCATAGTGTGTGTCACACAGAATGGTCACTTGGCCACTGTAGCTGGCCTATTGATAGCAGGACCTGCTGATTTCCCAACTGCTGTTACAGTATCCTGGTTTTGCTCGGTGCTGGGTAAAAAAGAGGAGAGTTACCAAAAGGTTTATTTCCCTTTCCTGGATGCCTCTCAGAGAATAACAAGGAGGTGAACTTGAAAATGCAAACTGTGTAAAGGGCCTATGCTAGCTTGTTCCCAGAGAATTCAATCAGCGTGTTATATAAAATTCAATCACAAAGCAACAGAAGATGAAAGCAGGTCAAGCCAGCATCTTCAAGAGGCTGGGCATCTAGCAGAAAGGCAACCCAGGTCAGCAAGCAGAAGGTGGTGCTAGGGATTGACTCTGCCACCTGCCAGTCATGGAGCCTTAAAACATCAGGGACTTTCCCAAGGCCACTCCTTTTCCCTCTATCGTTGGAACTCAAACAGGGTCTGTGTATCCCTCAAAACTGCCATGGAAATGGCGTAAAATAGTAATCTTAATGCTTTATTGAATAAGGGGAGCCAAAGCACCTCTGCTGATGGCAGCAGTGACATTCTGTGACCCTTAGTAGACAAGAACATCATTGTCAGAACTCTGATCTGGCACTGTGGAAAGAGGTCCTCTGGGCATGACATAGCTATTGTCTTCTTGAAGCCTCAGCAGCTGAAATCATTCACAGGAGATGACACAAGCTTAGGCCCATTAATATTTTGTCCTGAGGACTGCTCTACTCTAGAGCTATACGAGTGGTTAGCTGTTGGGGGATCAGTGTTTTCTCTGAGAGTTTTCTTCCTTAAAGGTTATATGTACTTCTGTAAGCAATCCTTCAAACCGCAACCCTGTAAGCAACTCTAATTGGACCCTCTGATTCGTCAGGCTCGGCTTGAATGAAAGCATTCCCTTGTCTGTCATTCATGTCCTACCTGGGTAAATAGACATTTGTCCAGGAAGAGTTAAGGCAACATGTGACAATCCTTCTGTGGCAATGTACTTGGGCTTTAATTTCATCCTTGGGAAAGGAAGAAAGTGAGGGTATTGTTTTCCCAAAATGTAGGATAGTAGAGATAATTTTAGGTGGGACATAGCTATAGCATTATGTTACACTTAACCTTTTCAATTATCTTTCAATCCTTTCAGTCGAGTGGTTCAAGTTCTCAGTTAACACCTCTCTAATATCTGCTAATTTACCTTTGCAATGAAGGGAACACTAGCCTCAGGCTTCAAATGTTGGCAAGCAGTGGTGTCTAGCCAGAATTTAATAACACTGCTGACTTATTGTATTTTTTGTCCTCCATTTATAGGAAATACTGGTTTCCCATTTGCAGTAATTATATACAGTTTCCTTTCCATATGTATTTAAGTAAAAAGGCAAGCGGTTTTAAGGGAGAAAGTCACATCAGGAGTAGTTCAGAGGTTTCACAGGTAGCAAAATCAAGGAAGCATCAGGAACTGCAGAAAGATGAGGCTGACTTACTGAGGTTTCCTCTAATACTGATCTCATTAGTTCCCTCATCTGGGCAATGAAACTGTAGTGTTGTAGTGTGCCCACAGTTAACTCAAGGGCAGCCATGGTAACTCAAAGAAGCCCCCATAGCCACTACAACTGCATTCATCTGGGAGCCCCATCTGCTCTCATGACACTTGACAAAACAGGAAGATTTGCCTATGAATTTACCCAGGATCGTTCTACCAGTCATGACAATGGGCTCCACATAGGTTTCTCCAAAGCCCCAATTCTTGCAGAATCCTTTACTATTTCTATACAGCCAGCTTGCTAGTCAAGTCAATGACTGAGATCTGGAAGGCTCTGTGAATCTGGAAGAGTTAAAAGTTTATTCTGTTCAGGACATAACCCGACTCCCTCAGATATATCAGTATGGTAGTTATTACCCAACATGTCTCAAGAGACTGAGAAGAGAGGAGGTCCACCACATAACCTTTCTAAGGGGACAGTGATAGAGGAGAAAGGCAGGTAAGTGGTACTGTTCTTTTGGTTACTTCCATCTTTGAAGACTTTTTCTTTTTGGATTTACTTAGTTTCTTAAATGTGTGTGGTTGTTTTGCCTGGATGGATAGAAGTGTGTTATATGCATTCCTGCCATCCACAGAGGTTAGAAGAGAGCATCAGATTCCCTGGAGCTGCACTTACGAAGGGTTGTGAGCCCACTATGTGGGTGCTGTGTCTTCTGCAAGAGCAAGTGCCTCAACCTCTAAGCCATCTCCCCATCCCTAGAGACTCTTTTCTTTTGTTCTTCAGTCATAGTCCTAGTGTCCTTGTCACCTCACCAATCTTTCCCTGTGTCTTTACATGAATCACAATGAGAGGGTCATCCATCTATCTACTCATTACACAGTCATGGTGAGAAGGGACTAAAGCATATGTTATGAACAGAAAGGCAGTAGTCTTAGAGAATGGAGTAGAAATAACCACACAATGGCTGGAATCCAGAGGGGAAGAGATAATAATGCTAGAGATGACATTTTATAAAATCATACTTTTATAAGAATTTCACCATGTATCAGGTACTTCTTTAAGAAGATGCTTATTTTTATTACAGTTATTTACGTGTGTGCGTGTGTGTGTGTGTGTGTGTGCGCGCGTGCACACTCGCACATTGGGGGGTGTGCACAACTGTGTACATGTAGAGGTAAGTCAGAGAACAATTTATAGGATGTCTGTTCTTTTTCTTTGACCTGGGAATCAAACTCAGGTCCTCAGAAATGGCAGCAATGACTTTCTCCACTGAGACCCATTGCTGGCCCTGAGTGTCCATTTTTTGTTTGTTTTATTTTTTTTCTTTCAAGCAAGAGAATAGTTATATGTGATAAATACTAGTGGTAAACCCACTTTTCAAATGAAGTGATTAAAGTTTAAATAAATAACCCATTCCAGCTCATACAGCTGTTAAACAAAAGAATCACTTTCAGTCCCACTGGCTAACGCTGAGACTGTGTTCTGAGTTAAGATCTTCCTTTGTCCACCATCTGAGTTTCGTTTTCCCTGAGCCCATGCAGTAGCTATGTTTGAGGGCATTGAACTTGTACCAAGTTTCTAAGGAGGACTCTCAGCCATGCTTCTTCCTAGCTCTGTGACAAAGGGGCAACTGCTGTCTCAGTTTTACTCCAAGAAGGAGTTGCTGAAATAAATAAGCGAACACATGTATGGTTCTCAGAATTGCACACAACACATGCTGGGGCTAGAAGAATGACAGCCTTGCTGGAAGGAAATCTTCCTTGTCCTGTACTCCTCTTATTTGGTCTACTACTCCTACTGATGCACCCATAGGCCAAAGGGATACAAACTATTTCTCAGTTGAAGCTCAGATAGTTTGGTTGTAGCAAGTTCAGTTTACAATCAACCACCACAGTCTCTAAGCAGACTTGCTCCTTTTCCAGATGCCTACCAGTTTCCTTTCCCTACCATTTTCCCATCCCTTCTGAGAAATCTTCTGACTCAGGCTTGCCCAGGGGAAGATTCTTCCCAGCTCGGAGAAGCCTAGGGAGCCATATACTCTGGTTGTATGAATAACTGCTTAACGTGTTCTGCATATTTCCGGTTGTCGCTGCCTGATTTCCACACCTAGATCAATGGCTTTTCAGGAAGAGCTCACCCTACCCTATCTCCAGGCTGCTTACACACCCTTAGCACCAATAGATGCTGCTCAAAGGGGATGGGTGACCTACTTTCTTGTTGAAGAGCTGTCACTCATCACTGCCTGTCCACATACGTTTCCTATTGCTGTGACCAAATAAGCAAGACTGGATAACTTACAAAGACAAGCGTGGTTCTTATGCTTCTGAAAGCACAGAAGTATAGGAGCATCTTCCAAGAATCTGATGAGGACCTTCTCAGTGTATCTTAACTTGGCAAACAGCATCACAAGGTGAGACAGAGAAGGGTACCCAAGAGAGCTTGTCACTCATACATACATTAATTCCTTCATAAAGACAGAGGCCTCTTGAAGCACCTTCCAAAGGTTCTACCTACTGATACCATTGTATGACTTTGTGTGCCAAGTGTCCTCAACATGAAACTTAGGAGATACACCAACAAGAGCATTCTTCTATCCAGGCTTCCCTTCAGCGGCCACCATGTCCTTTGTAACTCCTGGAAATGTCACATTTCTTTTAGTCTGTTCCCTTTGCACCATCACCTTTGATGAAAGGAGATGAATAACCAACCATCCTGTGTGTCCTTCATCACGCAGCTCAATCTGCTTCTTCTTTTCGACATTCTGCCGACACATAATTACCAAGAATCAGTGGGAAAGGGTAATTATGAAAGGGAATAAATCTAGGATTACATTTCAGATTATGAGTGATAAAGGCTGGGAAGGTCCTAAAACAAAGTAAAATTGTAATTGAATGAGAGAGAGACACTTCCTGCAGAATGGGGGAGGAAGTCCTTTCTCCCTGAGTATGTAGCATCTCAGAAAAGGCTTGGATGAAGTTAGAATGAAGTTAACTGCAGTGTCTGGAAAGTGGGGTTTGGATCAAGAGGATTCTTCAGTAAAGACCTAGACACATTGAAAACTCAGATGAGTTTTCTCATCCTCTGCATTTCCTTCCATTTGGAGAAGCTAAAATGCTTATGGACAACTGTATTTCCCAGAATCCCTTTCAACTGGTGTTGGACCAATCTCCTCTTCTTGTAGCAACTTTCTTCTGCAGCTTTTGGCCACTGCTCTTTGTAGGAAGGGTCAGCTTTTCCTGAAGGATCTAGAGGCTGATGAAGGCTACTGTGTCTCAGGCTACCCTCCCTCCACACCACCAAACACTTCTGGATGACCCAGCTGTTTCATTCCTCCAGCTGCTGCTAGGAACTCACTGGTTCTTGCCACAAACTATGACTTCTGATTTCCCTAAGCCTTCTCCCATCACTGAGCACCCTCCCTCCCTCCCTCCTTTCCCCCCTCCCTCCCTCCCTCCCTCCCTCCTTCCCCCCACCCCTCTCTCTCTCCCTTCTTTCCTCCCTCCTTCCCTCCCCTTCCACTCTTGAGTATGTCTTGAGCTTCCTGATTAAGAGTGGTCCTGAGAAAAGACATAGACAACACTGAAATCAGAGAATGGTACAAGCTGACAGTAAGTAACCAAGCATGTATAAAGGGTTGGTTCAAGGACTGTTCCAGAATATGAGATGGAAAAGAAGTACCAGAGCAGACAAACCACACCTGGGACACTGTAATGAGTTTTTGTTCTCTTTTCCAGGGTTGCCGAGGTTCCTGTTCTCAGGGATGAGTCTCACTACTTGGGTAGCTATAGCTGTTTCTTGATGTATGGTCGCCCTTCTAGCTGTGCCTACCACCTCTGACTTCCTTTTTGAAGCATCCCCAGAGAGAGACACCTACAGTGTGCTTGGTTCTTTGCTCCCTTGGCTGTTAATGCACTTGAATGTGATGACAGATTTCCTAGATTTTAAGTGCTATCATCCAAACTCTGCTTGTGATGGAAAGGTTTCTAAGATGCTCTTAAAGGAATCACTCTTGGTATCATCTCTGGAGGAGTTCAGTGGAGTGTCAGTAAGTCCAGGAAGAGTTCTATTTTAGCAAGATGGAAACACTCAGTGATGCTGTACAAAGCAGTTAAGTCAATAACCCGAGTTCCCTGAGTTTATCATCTCATTACTCCACTTTGTCCAATTTAAGCCTTATCTCAAGCCAACTAGTTATTGGCAACTGATAGCCAATGGGAGAGAAAGACCTTAGTCCCTGATAAGTCAAAAATGGTCCAGTGGAAGACCACATAACCCAGAATATATAGGCATCACAAATTGGACTTTATGAGTGTAAACAGAAAAAAATGTAAAAAGGACACAAAGGTGGTTGTCTAGGGATTTATGAATGGATCTGGGAGGAGTTTAAAGAGGGGGTGAATGTGATCACAACACGTTAAGAGTTCCCAAAGAACTATTTTTTTAATTTTTAAAATATCTACCTTTTTTTTAATTTAAACCTCTTTCATTTAGAAACACTGTTGTTTTAAAGTCAGTTTGCATTTTCAAAGGTCTCAATTTGGGAAATATTGATGTGTGTGGCTCTGGTTCTCCTTTCCTTTGTTCCTTTATTTATTTTCCCACTCATTTAGGACGACGGGAGATTTAACCCAGAGCTTGATGTGTTAAGTAAGCATTCTGCTTCTAAGCTGCCTCTTCAGCCTTGTTTGTTTCATTTTTAATTGATAATAATAATAGACATAGCCACAGTGTGATGCTTAAATACAAGAATATATTGTAAAATGATTGAATAGGAGTTAATTAGCATGCCTGCAACTACACATATTTATCATGTACTCACAAGGAGAACATTTTAAGCCATCTCTTCTAGTTATTTTGAAACACACACTGTACCAGTATTAACTATAGTTACCTTGATGTGCTATAGAATACCAGGACTTGGCCTTACTCAGGATGACATGATACCACTGAGCACACTCCCTGATGCCTGGTTCCCTGACCACCTTCCCTTCCTTTTAAGCACTCTTTTTTTTTTTCTTTCCATTTTTTATTAGGTATTTAGCTCATTTACATTTCCAATGCTATACCAAAAGTCCCCCATACCCACCCACCCCCACTCCCCTACCCGCCCACTCCCCCTTTTTGGCCCTGGCATTCCCCTGTTCTGGGGCATATAAAGTTTGTGTGTCCAATGGGCCTCTCTTTCCAGTGATGGCCGACTAGGCCATCTTTTGATACATATGCAGCTAGAGTCAAGAGCTCCGGGGTACTGGTTAGTTCATAATGTTGATCCACCTATAGGGTTGCAGATCCCTTTAGCTCCTTGGGTACTTTCTCTAGCTCCTCCATTGGGAGCCCTATGATCCATCCATTAGCTGACTGTGGGCATCCACTTCTGTGTTTGCTAGGCCCCAGCATAGTCTCACAAGAGACAGCTACATCTGGGTCCTTTCGATAAAATCTTGCTAGTGTATGCAACGGTGTCAGCGTTTGGATGCTGATTATGGGGTGGATCCCTGGATAAGGCAGTCTCTACATGTTCCATCCTTTCATCTCAGCTCCAAACTTTGTCTCTGTAACTCCTTCCAAGGGTGTTTTGTTCCCACTTCTAAGGAGGGGCATAGTGTCCACACTTCAGTCTTCATTTTTCTTGAGTTTCATGTGTTTAGGAAATTGTATCTTATATCTTGGGTATCCTAGGTTTTGGGCTAATATCCACTTATCAGTGAGTACATATTGTGTGAGTTCCTTTGTGAATGTGTTACCTCACTCAGGATGATGCCCTCCAGGTCCATCCATTTGGCTAGGAATTTCATAAATTCATTCTTTTTAATAGCTGAGTAGTACTCCATTGTGTAGATGTACCACATTTTCTGTATCCATTCCTCTGTTGAGGGGCATCTAGGTTCTTTCCAGCTTCTGGCTATTATAAATAAGGCTGCTATGAACATAGTGGAGCATGTGTCCTTCTTACCAGTTGGGGCATCTTCTGGATATATGCCCAGGAGAGGTATTGCTGGATCCTCCGGTAGTACTATGTCCAATTTTCTGAGGAACCGCCAGACGGATTTCCAGAGTGGTTGTACAAGCCTGCAATCCCACCAACAATGGAGGAGTGTTCCTCTTTCTCCACATCCTCGCCAGCATCTGTTGTCACCTGAATTTTTGATCTTAGACATTCTGACTGGTGTGAGGTGGAATCTCAGGGTTGTTTTGATTTGCATTTCCCTGATGATTAAGGATGTTGAACATTTTTTCAGGTGCTTCTCTGCCATTCGGTATTCCTCAGGTGAGAATTCTTTGTTCAGTTCTGAGCCCCATTTTTTAATGGGGTTATTTGATTTTCTGAAGTCCACCTTCTTGAGTTCTTTATATATGTTGGATATTAGTCCCCTATCTGATTTAGGATAGGTAAAGATCCTTTCCCAATCTGTTGGTGGTCTCTTTGTCTTATTGACGGTGTCTTTTGCCTTGCAGAAACTTTGGAGTTTCATTAGGTCCCATTTGTCAATTCTCGATCTTACAGCACAAGCCATTGCTGTTCTGTTCAGGAATTTTTCCCCTGTGCCCATATCTTCAAGGCTTTTCCCCACTTTCTCCTCTATAAGTTTCAGTGTCTCTGGTTTTATGTGAAGTTCTTTGATCCATTTAGATTTGACCTTAGTACAAGGAGATAAGTATGGATCGATTCGCATTCTTCTACATGATAACAACCAGTTGTGCCAGCACCATTTGTTGAAAATGCTGTCTTTCTTCCACTGGATGGTTTTAGCTCCCTTGTCGAAGATCAAGTGACCATAGGTGTGTGGGTTCATTTCTGGGTCTTCAATTCTATTCCATTGGTCTACTTGTCTGTCTCTATACCAGTACCATGCAGTTTTTACCACAATTGCTCTGTAGTAAAGCTTTAGGTCAGGCATGGTGATTCCACCAGAGGTTCTTTTATCCTTGAGAAGAGTTTTTGCTATCCTAGGTTTTTTGTTATTCCGGATGAATTTGCAAATTGCTCCTTCTAATTCGTTGAAGAATTGAGTTGGAATTTTGATGGGGATTGCATTGAATCTGTAGATTGCTTTTGGCAAGATAGCCATTTTTACAATATTGATCCTGCCAATCCATGAGCATGGGAGATCTTTCCATCTTCTGAGATCTTCTTTAATTTCTTTCTTCAGAGACTTGAAGTTTTTATCATACAGATCTTTCACTTCCTTAGTTAGAGTCACGCCGAGATATTTTATATTATTTGTGACTATTGAGAAGGGTGTTGTTTCCCTAATTTCTTTCTCAGCCTGTTTATTCTTTGTGTAGAGAAAGGCCATTGACTTGTTTGAGTTAATTTTATATCCAGCTACTTCCCCGAAGCTGTTTATCAGGTTTAGGAGTTCTCTGGTGGAATTTTTAGGGTCACTTATATATACTATCATATCATCTGCAAAAAGTGATATTTTGACTTCCTCCTTTCCAATTTGTATCCCCTTGATCTCCTTTTGTTGTCGAATTGCTCTGGCTAATACTTCAAGTACTATGTTGAAAAGGTAGGGAGAAAGTGGGCAGCCTTGTCTAGTCCCTGATTTTAGTGGGATTGCTTCCAGCTTCTCTCCATTTACTTTGATGTTGGCTACTGGTTTGCTGTAGATTGCTTTTATCATGTTTAGGTATGGGCCTTGAATTCCTGATCTTTCCAGAACTTTTATCATGAATGGGTGTTGGATCTTGTCAAATGCTTTTTCTGCATCCAACGAGATGATCATGTGGTTTTTGTCTTTGAGTTTGTTTATATAGTGGATTACATTGATGGATTTTCGTATATTAAACCATCCCTGCATTTCTGGAATAAAACCTACTTGGTCAGGATGGATGATTGCTTTAATGTGTTCTTGGATTCGGTTAGCGAGAATTTTATTGAGGATTTTTGCATCGATATTCATAAGAAAAATTGGTCTGAAGTTCTCTATCTTTGTTGGATCTTTCTGTGGTTTAGGTATCAGAGTAATAGTGGCTTCATAAAATGAGTTGGGTAGAGTACTTTCTACTTCTATCTTGTGAAAAAGTTTGTGCAGAAGTGGAATTAGATCTTCTTTGAAGGTCTGATAGAACTCTGTACTAAACCCGTCTGGTCCTGGGCTTTTTTTGGCTGGGAGACTATTTATAACTGCTTCTATTTCTTTAGGGGATATGGGACTGTTTAGAAGGTCAACTTGATCCTGATTCAACTTTGGTACCTGGTATCTGTCCAGAAATTTGTCCATTTCGTCCAGGTTTTCCAGTTTTGTTGAGTATAGCCTTTTGTAGAAGGATCTGATGGTGTTTTGGATTTCTTCAGGATCTGTTGTTATGTCTCCCTTTTCAGTTCTGATTTTGTTAATTAGGATTTTGTCTCTGTGCCCTCTAGTGAGTCTAGCTAAGGGTTTATCTATCTTGTTGATTTTCTCAAAGAACCAACTCCTCGTTTGGTTAATTCTTTGAATAGTTCTTCTTGTTTCCACTTGGTTGATTTCACCCCTGAGTTTGATTATTACCTGCCGTCTACTCCTCTTGGGTGAATTTGCTTCCTTTTTTTCTAGAGCTTTTAGATGTGTTGTCAAGCTGCTAGTATGTGCTCTCTCCCGTTTCTTCATGGAGGCACTCAGAGCTATGAGTTTCCCTCTTAGAAATGCTTTCATTGTGTCCCAAAGGTTTGGGTACGTTGTGGCTTCATTTTCATTAAACTCTAAAAAGTCTTTAATTTCTTTCTTTATTCCTTCCTTGACCAAGGTATCATTGAGAAGAGTGTTGTTCAGTTTCCACGTGAGTGTTGGCTTTCTGTTATTTTTTTTGTTATTGAAGATCAGCCTTAGTGCATGGTGATCTGATAGGATACATGGGACAATTTCAATATTTTTGAATCTGTTGAGGCCTGTTTTGTGACCTATTATGTGGTCAATTTTGGAGAAGGTACCATGAGGTGCTGAGAAGAAGGTATATCCTTTTGTTTTAGGATAAAATGTTCTGTAGATATCTGTCAGATCCATTTGTTTCATCACTTCTGTTAGTTTCAGTGTGTCCCTGTTTAGTTTCTGTTTCCATGATCTGTCCATTGGTGAAAGTGGTGTGTTGAAGTCTCCCACTATTATTGTGTGAGGTGCAATGTGTGCTTTGAGCTTTACTAAAGTTTCTTTAATGAATGTGGCTGCCCGTGTATTTGGAGCATAGATATTCAGAATTGAGAGTTCCTCTTGGAGGATTTTACCTTTGATGAGAACAAAGTGCCCCTCCTTGTCTTTTTTGATGACTTTGGGTTGGAAGTCAATCTTATCAGATATTAGGATGGCTACTCCAGCTTGTTTCTTCATACCATTTGCTTGGAAAATTGTTTTCCAGCCTTTTATTCTGAGGTAGTGTCTATCTTCTTCTCTGAGATGTGTCTCCTGTAAACAGCAAAATGTTGGGTCTTGTTTGTGTAGCCAGTTTGTTAGTCTATGTCTTTTTATTGGGGAGTTGAGACCATTGATGTTAAGAGATATTAAGGAAAAGTAATTGTTGCTTCCTGTTATTTTTGTTGTTAAAGTTGGCATTCTGTTCTTGTGGCTGTCTTCTTTTAGGTTTGTTGAGGGATTACCTTCTTGTTTTTTCTAGGACATTGTTCCCGTTCTTGTATTGGTTTTTTTCTGTTATTAACCTTTGAAGGGCTGGATTCGTGGAGAGATACTGTGTGAATTTGGTTTTGTCGTGGAATACTTTGGTTTCTCCATCTATGGTAATTGAGAGTTTGGCTGGGTATAGTAGCCTGGGCTGGAATTTGTGTTCTCTTAGTGTCTGTATAACATCTGTCCAGGCTCTTCTGGCTTTCATAGTCTCTGGTGAAAAATCTGGTGTAATTCTGATAGGCTTGCCTTTGTATGTTACTTGACCTTTTTCCCTTACCGCTTTTAGTATTCTATCTTTATTTAGTGCATTTGTTGTTCTGATTATTATGTGTCGGGAGGAATTTCTTTTCTGGTCCAGTCTATTTGGAGTTCTGTAGGCTTCTTGTATGTTCATAGGTATCTCTTTCTTTATATTTGGGAAGTTTTCTTCAATAATTTTGTTGAAGATGTTTGCTGGTCCTTTGAGTTGAAAATCTTCATTCTCATCCACTCCTATTATCCGTAGGTTTGGTCTTCTCATTGTGTCCTGGATTTCCTGGATATTTTGAGTTAGGATCTTTTTGCATTTTCCATTTTCTTTGATTGTTGTGCCGATGTTCTCTATGGAATCTTCTGCACCTGAGATTCTCTCTTCCATCTCTTGTATTCTGTTGCTGATGCTCAAATCTATGGTTCCAGATTTCTTTCCTAGGGTTTCTATCTCCAGTGTTGCCTCACTTTGAGTTTTCTTTATTGTTTCTACTTCCCTTTTTAGGTCTAGTATGGTTTTGTTCATTTCCATCACCTGTTTGTATGTTTTTTCCTCTTTTTCTGTAAGGACTTCTACCTGTTTGATTGTGTTTTCCTGTTTTTCTTTAAGGACTTGTAACTCTTTAGCAGTGTTCTCCTGTATTTCTTTAAGTGATTTATTAAAGTCCTTCTTGATATCCTCTACCATCATCATGAGATATGCTTTTAAATCTAGGTCTAGGTTTTCGGGTGTGTTTGGGTGCCCTGGACTGGGCGAAGTGGGAGTGCTGGGTTCTGATGATGGTGAGTGGTCTTGGTTCCTGTTAGTAGGATTCCTACGTTTACCTTTCGCCATCTGGTAATTTCTGGAGTTAGTAGTTATAGTTGACTCTGTTTAGAGATTGTTCTTCTGGTGATTCTGTTACCGTCTCTCAGCAGACCTGGGAGACAGATTCTCTCCTCTGAGTTTCAGTGCTCAGAGCACTCTCTGCTGGCAAGCTCTCTTACAGGGAAGGTGCGCAGATATCTTGTTTATGGACCTCCTCCTGGTCGAAGAAGAAGGCCCAAAACAGGGCCTCTCTCAGAAGCTGTGTTGCTTTGGCAGTTCCCAGAAGCTGTCAACTTCTGTGGTGCAGACTCTCACCTGTGCAGACTAAAATCCTAAGTTCCAGGGAGTCCTGGAACCAAGATGGTGACCGCTGCTCCTGAGGCTGAGGCCGCCTCCCGAGCCAGGCGGACACCTGTCCTCTGGTCCGGACGGTGGCCGGCTGTCTGCGGCCCGCCAAGGGTGCTGCCTCAGCGGCTCTGTGCTTCTGCCCGTCCCAGAAGCTGTCCGGTTCTCTGGCGCACCCTCTAACCTGTTCAGACTAATTTCCTAAGTTCTGCTGAGTCCCGGAACCAAGATGGCGACCGCTGCTGCTGAGGCTGAGGCCGCCTCCCAAGCCAGGCGGACACCTGTCCTCTGGTCCGGATGGTGGCCGGTTGTCTGCGGCCCGCCCAGGCTGCTGCCTCAGCGGCTCTGTGCTTCTGCCCGTCCCAGAAGCTGTCCGGTTCTCTGGCGCACCCTCTAACCTGTTCAGACTAATTTCCTAGGTCCCGCGGAGTCCCGGAACCCAGATGGCGACCGCTGCTGCTGAGGCTGAGGCCGCCTCCCAAGCCAGGCGGACACCTGTCCTCTGGTCCGGATGGTGGCCGGCTGTCTGCCACCTGCCAAGTATGCTGCCTCAGCGGCTCTGTGCTTCTGCCTGTCCCAGAAGCTGTCCGGTTCTCTCCCTTTTAAGCACTCTTGCGCTGTCGTCTTCTGTGAATTCAGCTTTTGGGGATTTCACATAAAAGTGATTCTTTGAAAATATTCTTTCTTTGCATGGCTTATTTTGCAGAGCAAAATGCCCCTTAGGTTTGTGCACAAATCTCCTTCTAGATTTGTCATCTGCTGTAATGAACATTTTGGATCTGCACACTGAAGCTATGGGAGTTAAAGATTGGGAGATTGCCAAGGTATTACCTGACTACTTCAGGGCAACGCCCTGGATTATTCATTATTCTATTATCAACCCTTCACCTTACTTTTGCTAGTCAAATGCTGCTCATCCTTCTAGACTGATTGAAATCTCTCTCTCTCTCTCTCTCTCTCTCTCTCTCTCTCTCTCTCTCTCTCTCCCTCCCTCCCTCCCTCCCTCTCTCTCTCTCTCTCTCTCTTTCATAAAAATCTGTTCTGTCCTTAGTCATCTCCATTATTACTTGGCATTGAATTTGTTCACAAATCTTCACATCCGGCTCTGAATTATTCTTCAACTGATGGAACTTCAAACCATGAAAAGGACCACCTAATGAAACAAGTATTTTAAAACTATTTAATGGTATTCTTGGTTGTCCTACATTACAGCTCTACAGTGATTTAAACATGATCTGGAATTGTAAACCTGTTCTAGAAATGGAACAGAGTTCTTAAAGTCTTCCAGTGGTGGAGACAGCCCAGTAAAAGAGAGCCCTATATTATAGTCTATGAATATCTTTGGTGTCTGGACAAACAACAGGACTAAAGACATGGCTAGAGCTCAGGATTTCCCACAGGGCATATGTGCTCCATGATGTTCGTTTCTTCTCTCAGCCCATGGTACTTCAGGCATTATTTTAGTACCACGTCTATAGCTCAAACTCAGCTCATTTGTAAGAATATTCCATGTCCTCATCTCTCCACTTCTTCTATGGCCTGAATTTTTGAATTAGCACATTGCTCTTGCTTCAAGCAAAGTTATTTCCTTATTTTGCTTTTTATATACAAATAATCCCA
The DNA here is from genome assembly GCF_000001635.26 of Mus musculus. NCBI lineage: Eukaryota > Metazoa > Chordata > Mammalia > Rodentia > Muridae > Mus > Mus musculus. The sequence goes on from NC_000080.6 coordinate 72,058,685, forward strand.
GCCTGTTTCCAGTTATTTTTCCTGTATTTTAGTTTTAGGATATTTGTGTAGGTATACACTTCTTAAAAAGACTGCTTGGCATCTTCCTTTAAATGCAAATGAATCCATTACAAGCAGTTGCAGTTCTCCATCTACTCTGTTCATTACATCTTCTATTCTGCTTTATCCGAACATTTACAGATCGAAGCCCTTATTATTTATTTTAAAAACTTGCTTTTATTTCTTGCTTGCATTATACCTAGGTCATTATACTGATTTTTATTATGAACATAAGAATTATATCTGCAAATTTCATTTTGGTAAATGAGGCATTGCGAATTATTTGTTATAAAAGGGGATATTAAATACAGTAAGCTTGAGAACCATTCATCTATTATAATACTTCATTTTACTGAAGAAGAAGATGATAGTGAGGTAAAAAGAAATTAAAGGCTTAATCACTAAGTTGCTGATCTGGAAGCAAAACCCTGAGCTGACTTGCAATCCAGTTCTCTTACTTTGTCCGATGATTTTGGTAGAATACTGAGTAAGTAGTTACTTCTGTTGCAGGATTATGCTCACAGTCTCCTTGAGGATGGTGATATTTTGTATAATCCTTTTTTTATAATCATCACAGTAACTAATATAGCAGTAGACATATAGTAGTTATTTAATTCATCCCTAATGCAGCAGACTGGATTGCACTGAATAGCATTGCATTGGAACAAAGTGATTTGAACTGCATAGTGGGATATGAATGCTTATAGAGAAAATGATATCTTCCAGTATGAAATAATCTGAGCCCTGAGTTCTGAGCCAGGAAGCCTCAGCTGACAGAACCACATGGGAGTTCCTTGTTAACTGTGTCCTGTCACTCTCTAGCATCCAGGTTCCCACTGTGGAGTACTGGTTCTCTTCCTTTATCTTTCAGTAGTTGTCGTTCTTGGCTTACAGTCCTCCCACTGACCTAATAACCTCCATTTTAGGTTATTTCTCTACTGACCATCTCCCAGGGGACACAGACTGACTCCACTGTTTCCATCCATCCTCTGAGTTCTAAAGAATTCCCAGCAAGAGTTACGTCCGTCTCTCACATTTCATCTTTTTTTTTTTTTTTTTTTTTTTTTTTGGTTTTTCGAGACAGGGTTTCTCTGTATAGCCCTGGCTGTCCTGGAACTCACTTTGTAGACCAAGCTGTCCTCGAACTCAGAAATCTGCCTGCCTCTGCCTCCCGAGTGCTGGGATTAAAGGCATGCACCACCAAGCCTGGCCTACATTTCATCATTTTAGACCTCAACTTTTCCTGGGTCTTTATGAATGCACTATAAGAACCTTGGTCCAAGGTGAGATGTCTGGTTGGTAAGGGCTGACTCAACATGTCAGAAGGAATGGCACCAAAAAATCACCATACTTCCAAATTAAACATAATCTTGTCTTTTTAGTATATGTGCATATATGATTCCAACATAGATAATCAGGAGAAAAAGAATTGGAGTCCTACACCTAACTCAGGCACTAAAACTGGAAATATATTTCAAGGAGGTAAGACACAGATGAAGAAACATCAAGAGCTTTATGTGGGACAGTGAAGTCATAGAAGTTGTGACCTATAGAGGAGAAAATATTTGGGGCAGTTATGAAAAGATAGCCATCATGGATCTAGACATGACAGTGTGAGCATTTTAGACCAATTTTACTTTCATATGTAATATTTGACTGTACATATACAACCATTACCACTACTGTCACCACCACCAGCATTAACAAAATGCAAAAAAATGACAATCACAACCAAAGTAGGCCTGTTTTGTAATTTATATTTAAAAGTTATAAGATCATTTCTAATAAACTGCCTGGGGCTAGTGAATTCCTGGGTCTTGGAGGTGACCTTACAACTACCACTTTACTAACTAACATAACCCCAATTTCATCCTGTATATTTGTCCTTAGACCAACAAATAGACATAGTTCTCACCCATCATCAAGGAGACACCTCTTTGCCAAAGAAGACCATTGCAATAAAGCACAACTGATCAAAATGCAAAATTATGGAGCCCAGTCCCAACTGATACATCTACAGAACAACTCCTGCACCTAAGTGTAGAGAGAATCTTTTATGCACTGTATGGAAGCATCATCTGTCAATATAATTTTTAAAAAAAAAGCTTTTCTATTAGCTTACCCAGGAACTAGGACATGGGAGGTCCAGCATGGAGAGAGAATTATGGGATAGTCAAGTGCTAGAAAAGGTTTGTCAGGAACATTAATGGAGATGGTTGTATAAACCTTGAGAAGAGGTAACTAGCCATGCACATTCATAGAATAAAATAAGTGGGATAATCGAGTTACAAACTAGTAAGAACAAGGCAAAGCTTTTGGCCTAGACATTTATTTATAAATAACTCAGTCTTGGAGTCATTATTTCGGGAACTTGGGTACAGGTGGAAATTCGGGCAGTTATATCTAAAACTCAGTGATCACCTTAGAAGGAGGGTGGACAAATTCCGAGAGCCAGAGGAAGAGGGACTTGTTTGGAGACTGTGTCTTCTAGGAATGTGGGAAACTATGTGTCTAAAGTCTCACCACCATGACTTCCTAATCCTGACCTGAACAAAAATGACAGCAATATGTGGGCTTCTGTGGATAGGGGGAGCCTATGAGGCCTCAGCCCTAGAGTGAGAACTCCAGGCTGGGAAGAGATGCTGAGAGCAAGAGAAGACAACACCAATTTGTTATCTAGTACCAGGTGGTCAGTCTTGAGAACAGTAACATTATTCAGACTCAGCAGGTTCGATATATGTATTTAGGAGTTGTGTGTGTGTGTGTGTGTGTGTGTGTGTGTGTGTGTGCACGCATGCTTGACCATAAGGACATGAATTTGAAAGAGAGCAAGGAAGGGTATATGGGAGTGTTTGGAGGAAGAAAATGGGTTGGAAAATAATGTAATTATATTATAATCTCAAAAAATATTTTTTAAAAATTCAGTGCAAGTTCTAATGACTAAAAACACTTGTCCATATCTTTCTGAAGCGATCTGACTAAAAGCTTAAATTAAAAAATATATGTCTTGAAAACAAAGTTTACATTTCTATTACTAATACAAATTGTATTTATTTTTCCTTATTCTGGTCCAATAAAATAATGGAATTAAAGAAGTACATTCCTTCATGATTTGTTATCACAAACAAGTTTACAGATTGTCAAAGGTAGTTCAGGAGACAGATATTAGACTGGAGTCAGGTAACCTTGATCCAAATTCTGATTCCATCTGTATTGCAGAATTTTCATCATGTTACTGAAACTCTCTGGGCTTAAATTTCTTATTTGTAAAATGAAGTCAATAATTTCCAATCCACAAAATTACAATGATAATTGCTTTAAATAGAACTTATCGTTTAAATGAAATGATAATTTGTTGAAATAAAAGCATAGAGGGGCGAAGCACGCTGCCAGCCGTATCTCTCACTGCTTCTCTGACCCTGTGCATCTTCCAGTCTATTTGACAAAGCGACGAAATCTAGGTGCATTCTCTGTATATGATTGACTTAGAATCTCTAGAAATTTGTAATTATTCTCTTTACATAAAAGCAGAGGCATAGGCTCAAAATAAAATAAATCAGAAAAGGTCTGGAAGAGTGCCTCCGCTGCTAAGAGAACATGTTCTTGTAGAGGACATGAGTCAGGTTCCAAGCATCTGTGTTACAAAGCTCATGTTCACCTGCAACTGCACTTCTAGAGGAAAAAGATAACAAGGAAAATTAACATTATTAAACAGCTTTGTTTGAAGTAACCATAGCAAGGACAGTGGCTGAAAATCAAGGGAGGTTTTTTGTTCTTTTGGGGTTTTTTTGTTTTTGTTTTTTCCTGGTAAATACTTTTTTTTTTTTTTTAGCTTTTTAGGACAAAGAAAATTAAAATATAGTTATGTAATTTTTCCTTTCCATTTCTTCCCTCCAATCTCCTCTTAATCTCTTTCAGGCTCATGGCCTCTGCTCTCTTTTCCTATAATTGTCCTTCCTGATACATATGTAATAGATGATAAATTGATAGATATTAGATATTAATAAATATATAGATAGAACATGTTCAGTCTATATAATGTTACACACACGTGTACATACATATATACACATATACACATGTGCATAAACACATTTTCAGGGCTGCTTGGTACTGAACAACAAATTGGTGTGTTCTTCCCTGGGGAAGACTATTCCTCCTGATCCACAACTTTTCTTGGTTGTCTATAGTCCTTTGTCTCCTACATCCAAAGCTCAGGAAAAATCTCTGAAGATTCTGAGCGCTAGAGGAAAAGGTTGTCTGGCTGCAGTTAGGCTGTGTCTCCTAGAAGTGTAAGGGAAGCCATCACTGGGAAGCCTCAACAACATGGCTGCCTAAACAAGAGGTGAGCGAGGTCTTTACCAACAAACATGCTAACCCAGAGAGGAAAAAAGCTTACAGGGACTCAACTCTAGATAGCCGAGCTACAGGTGCGTTTATAGTTCTCAAGTATTTGGGGGTCAGATCCAGGTAAATCATGAAAAGCTTCATAAAGACCTAAAAATGCTGGAAACACACAGAAGGGAAAAGCACCACCGTACTGTTCTGATTCTGTGGTGGCAAGGACAACTGGCAGATGACAGGCAGTCTCTTCCAAGGGACAGAGGACACACTGGGAGGAGCCAAGCAGATCTGCTTCCGAGTCTTCTGCCCTTTGTCAGTTGTGTGACTCCAGATAAAGTCGCTTGCACCACTGTTTCTCAGTTCAGTACTCGGTTAGAAGTAATACATTCAACATCCGGAGCTGGTGAGAGGACTGAGATTAAGCGTGTGAAAGTTTGAGTTATGGAGGTGTTTGAGCCAAATCAAGATCTTTTGGGTGAACTGATAATTTCAATTTTAAAAAATCCTCAATTGTTAAAAAAAAAAAATCCTCAATTGTTTGTGAGTATTCACATTTTAAAAATGTGTATCTCTACAGTCTTTTAGTGAAATGTTAGAAGATGTCTTCAAGAGACAGAATAGTTAAAGCTAGGCACTATGGGACTTCTGTATACAGAATGTATTTTTCCAAATTGACACAGACACCCTCGTTCCTTATTGTGTTAGCTGTACTGAAAGCCTTTTGTGTTCAACTAGTAAAAGGTCGGGTATTATAATTAAGAGTTAATAGATAACTGGAACCTCTATCCAGGAGGTCCAGTAGCCCAGTGGGATTTATCATCCAATTGGTAGAAGCCTTTGACCTCCTAAGGATCACTGAGCACTTGCTGGGCTGGGGAGATGACTTGCTATGCAAGTGTGAGGAACTGAATTCAAACCATAGAATCCATGCTTAAAAAAAAAAAAATGACTGTGATGCTTGCATCCTGGTGCTGGAAAAGCAAAGACAGATGGGCTCAATGGCCAGCCAGCCGGGCTTACCCAGTGAGCTCCAGGCCTTGTCTCAGAAAACTTCAAGGATGGCTCCCAAGGAAAGGCAGTGAAGGGTATGCTCCTAACTCTGCAATCCTGCACAGTATACATGACCTCCACACAAACACTCCAGCACATACCTAAGTGTAAGAGCCCTACACACACACATACACACACACACATGCACACATGCACGCATGTGCACGTGCGCGCGCACACACAGAGGGGGTGGTCCTCAGTAGGTTGGTTATTTTTAATTGCAGAAGATGCAGAAGAACATCGTGAAGCTTTAAAATAGATGTAGAAATCCTTTCCAAGAAGCTGAGATTTCTCTTTGAAACACATTTGAATTTGTTGCATCCAAGCTACACATGGAAGAAGTCTGGGCTGTTTGTCTGAGTTTCAAAAGGAGGAGTGGGAAAGCAGAGGCAGGTCTTCCACGGGGACCCCTGAAATTCACTAGGTCTTGACTGCCTTCCAAACCCTTCAGTTTAGGCTTCATTTAAGAAATCGCAATCAACCAGGGGAGCCAGGTGTGGGGGAGATCTCAGGATTACAGAGAGAGGTGACGCTGATGAGCTGTGTGGGAGGCTATCTGGAGGTGGTGTTCCATGGGACAAGATTCCTCTCAGCAAATGAGTTGATTATTGCATCATAAGAGACCTAGAATGAACGGGAAGGGCAAGGCAACTGCATTCTGAAGCTCAACCTCTGGCTCGCCGCACTGAGTGACAGATGTATAAATCATACAGGTCAAGGGGGAGAGAGTCACCAGGAGCTGGCAGTAGGTTAGTTGGGATGAAAAGCACCCATAAATCCCAGGCTTCAACATCTCCCAGCTATGATTAAAAATTGACTGGGGGCAT